>NC_136488.1:114047631-114130131 GCF_053919585.1 Euprymna scolopes
CTGTTAAAATTATTATGTTTACATGTTTCCTTCATTTTTTTTTTTTTAGCAGTGTTTTTTACGCTTTCATAATCTGTGGAGCTAGGCGGTTATAACGTTATGTTCCGAGCTACACCGATCGGACACCGAGTTACCTCTGTTTTAAATTATACACAAGTATCTGAATTTATTAAAATGGTCCTTAGGAAATGAAATATGTAAAATATAGTGGTGCATACCGCGATATTTTTGCAAATAGTATTTTCAAGATAAATTCGAGTTTTACAATATCTTTGTTTTTTTTTATTAAATTGTTAGGATAAATAAAAAGCGTGTTTGAATGAAAACAAAAACAGATCTCTCTCTCTCTCTCTCTCTCTCTCTCTCTCTCTCTCTCTCTCTCTCTCTCTGTCGTTACCCTGCTCGAAAACGCGTTAATGGATTCACAAGTAAGCCAACGATGAATGTAGCGTATGTGTTAGGAAAAAGATATTTTTTTTAGAGTGTAATATTTTCACAAATAAACAATAAAATGTAAGAGTTTTTCAGCGGGAAAATGTCCTGAATTGTATGCAAATAAAACGTAAGAATATTGTGTACATACAAAAATGGTGTCGTGATTTAGTTTCGGACTATTCGTTTAATGGCTGAATAACCGAATGTTGGAATTGTAGAATGAATGCTTCTCGTCCAATCAGAGGCGCAGGATATTTAAAAGGGCGAAATCATTATTTGTGTCGGATATAAGGGGTAAGAATATGCGTTTGTGTAGGAAATCTGTAGTGATTTAATGACGGCTAACACCCAGGAAAAGTATGAAAAAATATAAAAGAACTCGGTGTAAGAGTAGTCGGTATAGAGAAGGTGAAATTTGATCTACTTCCTCTTTAATTTAGGACGATAATGGTCATGGCGCTCCTCGGACTAAATGTAATTTTTTAATATTACGAAATAATGTGTATGTAATTGCGGTCTATGTTTAGATAACGTAATGGCTAATGATGTAAACATAGTAATTTTATGTGCCATCTGTTGTTGTCAACCTAAGGTAGTTTCGTCCAGGGGGGAAAAATTGCGTCTCCTTTATTATATACAAGAAGATAATAATTACTAAATACCTACAAACACTAGTGTTTCATCATTTAGAGCAGAACACTTCTCTGCCTGTATGCCTGTATTATATCTCTAAAACGAAGACATACTAGGGGGTGTACCCTAACTATAACTGTATTCACATATACAATTTGCATGTTCAAATAATAGAATAAGTTTGTTATTTATAGTTGTCTCTTAAATAAGCTAATACCACGTTCCTAGCATGTTACACAATGAAATTAATATATCGATAAGCGTTAGTTTAATAAAATATACCTTAATAGCTCAGTTGCTAAAATAACGCTTCAACTTGCAAAACTGCAAAATTATTTCTTTCAACCATTTCCAATTTCAATATGCCTAAAAGTTTAAAGTTTCACCTAAATAATAAAAAAAATCGATAAGAAAGAAATATTCTAAAACAAAAAAAATAGGATGAAAGGAACCCAAAATACACAGTAGTGAACCATAATTGAAAGGAATGTTTAGCAAATGCCCCCCCCACTCATTCTGTTTGTAACGTTTCTTCGCAATTTTGTATTTTGTGATCTAATGGAGGTTCTCCTAGAAAAGCAACGCATTTTTGTTGCATTTAAGAAATTTCAAGAAGAGTGATGCTTCATTGAGAGGCCTGTAATTATCACCAGACAAGTGTTAAAACAATTATTGATTGATAAAACAGATTAAAAAAAATGTTTTCATAAAATATATGGAAATTTTATGTACATGAAAAAGCGAGTTAATTTTAAAGTATTTTTTTAACAATTTTCTTTAAAAAATGCTATCGTGATACCAGAAGCTTTTAGAGAACGATCTAATGGGTCTGTGTCATTTGAGAAACTCTTGGTCTCTGCTGATTCCATGCTTTTCTTGCACACAACAGAACTGGTGTCTCTAGGATGGTATATTGCACAGAATATATATGATTTAAATGAATGTATTACAAAAAGAAACAAAATCTTGTGGAGGAGGTAATTAACACACTTGCGGAGGAGGCTATGAGGTATGAAAACAACGAGAAGAGAACTTCAGTGATTGATGATGATGATGATGATGATGATGATGATGATGAAAAAGAAGAAGAAGAAAGACTGTTAAAAGAAACCCGAATAGACGAGATTAGAACTACCAGTCTCCACCGAAATTCTTCATACTTATACACCTCTATTATAATTTTAATGTTAAACAGCATATTAATATGAAAGATGTGTGTCTTTCGATATGTCTTAAGTGAAGCTATTCTGGGATTAGTATTTTAACTATAAATAGATATACAATATATAAGTATATAAATATATATGTAGGTAAAATGAGAAATTAGATAAGGTGATGATTCATGATTTTTGGTGATGCTATCACTGCCACTGCAATACTTGATGGAAAACAACCAAAACTTTTTGCTCGATTTTGTTTTTCGAAAAATCAAAAACCTTAATAAAACGCAAATATCTGAAAAAATGTAAATTTTGATGATGAAAAAAGTCATAATTTATAATGTCTGCTAATAAAGTCATAATTTATAGTGTCTGCTAATAAAGTCATAATTTATAGTGTCTGCTAATAAAGTCATAATTTATAGTGTCTGCTAATAAAGTAATAATTTATTGTGTCTGCTAATAAAGTCATAATTTATTGTGTCTGCTAATAAAGTCATAATTTATAGTGTCTGCTAATAAAGTCATAATTTATAGTGTCTGCTAATAAAGTCATAATTTATAGTGTCTGCTAATAAAGTCATAATTTATAGTGTCTGCTAATAAAGTCATAATTTATAGTGTCTGCTAATAAAGTCATAATTTATAGTGTCTGCTAATAAAGTCATAATTTATAGTGTCTGCTAATAAAGTCATAATTTATAGTGTCTGCTAATAAAGTCATAATTTATAGTGTCTGCCAATAAAGTCATAATTTATAGTGTCTGCTAATAAAGTCATAATTTATAGTGTCTGCTAATAAAGTCATAATTTATAGTGTCTGCTAATAAAGTCATAATTTATAGTGTCTGCTAATAAAGTCATAATTTATAGTGTCTGCTAATAAAGTCATGATTTATAGTGTCTGCTAATAAAGTCATAATTTATAGTGTCTGCTAATAAAGTCATAATTTATAGTGTCTGCTAATAAAGTCATAATTTATAGTGTCTGCTAATAAAGTCATGATTTATAGTATCTGCTAATAAAGCCATGATTTATAGTGTCTGCTAATAAAGTCATGATTTATAGTGTCTGCTAATAAAGTCATAATTTATAGTGTCTGCTAATAAAGTCATAATTTATAGTGTCTGCTAATAAAGACATAATTTATAGTGTCTGCTAATAAAGTCATAATTTATAGTGTCTGCTAATAAAGTCATAATTTATAGTGTCTGCTAATAAAGTCATAATTTATAGTGTCTGCTAATAAAGTCATAATTTATAGTGTCTGCTAATAAAGTCATAATTTATAGTGTCTGCTAATAAAGTCATAATTTATAGTGTCTGCTAATAAAGTCATAATTTATAGTGTCTGCTAATAAAGTCATAATTTATAGTGTCTGCTAATAAAGTCATAATTCATAGTGTCTGCTAATAAAGTCATAATTTATAGTGTCTGCTAATAAAGTCATAATTTATAGTGTCTGCTAATAAAGTCATAATTTATAGTGTCTGCTAATAAAGTCATAATTTATAGTGTCTGCTAATAAAGTCATAATTTATAGTGTCTGCTAATAAAGTCATAATTTATAGTGTCTGCTAATAAAGTCATAATTTATAGTGTCTGCTAATAAAGACATAATTTATAGTGTCTGCTAATAAAGTCATAATTTATAGTGTCTGCTAATAAAGTCATAATTTATAGTGTCTGCTAATAAAGTCATAATTTATAGTGTCTGCTAATAAAGTCATAATTTATAGTGTCTGCTAATAAAGTCATAATTTATAGTGTCTGCTAATAAAGTCATAATTTATAGTGTCTGCTAATAAAGTCATAATTTATAGTGTCTGCTAATAAAGTCATAATTTATAGTGTCTGCTAATAAAGTCATAATTTATAGTGTCTGCTAATAAAGTCATAATTTATAGTGTCTGCTAATAAAGTCATAATTTATAGTGTCTGCTAATAAAGACATAATTTATAGTGTTTGCTAATAAAGTCATAATTTATAGTGTCTGCTAATAAAGTCATAATTTATAGTGTCTGCTAATAAAGTCATAATTTATAGTGTCTGCTAATAAAGTCATAATTTATAGTGTCTGCTAATAAAGTCATAATTTATAGTGTCTGCTAATAAAGTCATAATTTATAGTGTCTGCTAATAAAGTCATAATTTATAGTGTCTGCTAATAAAGTCATAATTTATAGTGTCTGCTAATAAAGTCATAATTTATAGTGTCTGCTAATAAAGTCGCAGGATTGGAATCATTGTTCATACCTGTGTCTTATTGAAAGGTTAATTTGCTTTTAAGATTTCGACAACATTTCTACTTAAAAAAAATAATGCAGAAACATTGCAAACAAAATCCTCTTTTTTCACCTGTAACTTTTCTTCCACAACCGATTTTTTTAAAAACTTGCAACTTTTATTTTTACCTAGATTCACACGTTTCAATGTATTCAATCTTACAGCGGAAATATCGCTCCAGTCAATGTTTCAATATTTAAAACTCTTAATAAAACATTAATAAATATCTAAACAGATTTCAATTCTACAAGTATTGACAATAATTGAACCAAGAATTTCAGGGTTATTTTATAACCCTAAAACCCTCTCTGTCCGAGGACCAGGCCGCATCCGTCGCTATCCTGGTTCACGGGAGCATACTTGTGATGTACTTCTGGCCGTGTTCGTCGCTCCCAGCTCACAGGACCATAGATGCAACCCAGCAGGGCTACATTCTTACTTGTCTAGTGGTGGACCCCTCAAGGGTGACCAGACTCTCACTGGTCACTGAAAAATATCTCTCTGCTGCTCAGCACGCGAAATGTGCATGACCCTAAGTCCGTGTGGCAACATTGTCGATTTCGGCCGTCAATCTGGCTTTGTGCTGGATCCAGTCTATCTCCTTCATCATCTGGCGTCAGGGCATACCTGAAATAAACTGCATCTTCATTCAGGTCGGCAATCGAGAAAGAAAGAAAAACTCTGGGACATTTTTATATAACGAAACAAAATAATTATTCATAAATCGTTTTACACTTGTTTATAGTCGAGTTCTTTGATCCAAGCTTCATGATGCAAGTTGTATAACAAGTTCCTCTAATTAATTTCCCAGCCAAAAACAAGAGCTTTCCAACTTAGCTCTTATGAGGGTTTCTCCCCCCCCTCCCCCCAGGCAGGGCGAGAGCGATATGGACGTCTCGATGCCAGTCAGTAAAAAAAGACTCTAACTCCAAAAAGCCAATCGTTTTTATCAAATCAGAAATTCCCCTTCCACCTTTTTGGAGTTATTCTATCTTTTCTCTTAGAGCTTATCTCTACCAGACCTCAACCCCCACCGGCACTGAGGTTTTTACTTATTACCAATTAGGCATGATTAGTCACCCAGGTCGAACAATGCCTGGCGGTGACCCCTACTTTTTGATCCCCATTCTACATCTCGCTCAACAGAGATTTTAAAAACAACCTTTCCGTTGTTGATAGATATATAACAGCCGTGATATAGGAACAAATTCTCGTTTGTCTTTCTCTTAAAAAACCCCACCCCGGCACTGATGTGATAAGCGATAACTATTTATTTCCCATTGAAATATTTTATTTCTTCTCTGGGGGACAGGAATCTCATAAACATCTGTTTTTCCTTGACCAAGTGTCAGCCTGCCCCCCCCCTGACCATACCTCATCCTCTCCCATCTTCTCTTCCTCTATTTGAAAAGCAAGATCATCTGGTGTCACCAGGGATCTTGTCATAATTTCACCGTTTCTTCTTTTCTACAAATGAAACATATGCAGAATGGCGAACAAACTGGATTAACGTCCGATTTACAAGTTGGCATGTGTTAAGCGGCTTTTATAAACTGATCTATCTGGCCAGAAGGGGGATAAATAAACCCTCTTTTTCTCAATACTAGCTGTACTTAGCTGGCGTTGCCTGGGATTCAGTTGATTGATCCCCCCCCCCAAATTATACTCCTATAAATTCGTTTTTCTTTTGTGTGTATTGATATTCATATTAAAAACCCTCTTTTCTATTAGTATTTATTTGTTTTCCCACCAAAGCAAAATGTGACACAAGGTCGTTTTTAATGTGGGGTTAAACCAGCTCCCCGAAAAAAAGGCAAAAGGGGCACTGGTTGTGACCAAAATAATAATTGTCCCAGTACAGAGGGTTTCCCCTCCACTGACCGGGACAAATTACCTTAAGTGCAGCATCTGCAGACAGATACTACACTTTGATCCCAGCCCGAAGGCCAAGAACAACAGGGTATTTATTTTCTCCCCCACCGAGCAAATTAGGCACAAGGTCGATTTTTAATGTGAGGAGTGAAGGGGAAATGGGGACCAACTCCCCGGGGAGTAGGGGAGCTGGATAGTGACAATTGGTATGAAGGGTTTCCCCTACATTGACCAAGGTCTTATATGTGGGGGTTTTCTCCACATATGGTCATTGCTTGCAGTATCTGCCGGAACACATACTACACTTTGATCCCGGCCCGAAGGCGAAGAGCAACAGAAAAAAGGCAAGCTTCTTTTCTACTTATTTAAAAAGAAAATGCAATTTTCTTATGTATGGGTTGTGGAATAGCATTCACTAGCAAAAAAGATCTAGCTAATTTGCATATTCTTTTAAACATTCATTTTAATTAATTACCTATTAGTTGCTTCGGTTTTCTAATGGGATAATCATCTTTAGTTAACTATTACGTGTAATTATATTCATACAGATATTCTACATGATTTTACTTGCATAATATTTACGTAAAAAGTTTATTGTAAACACAATTTTTATTTTTTACATAGGCATCACCAATTATCAAGGCCAAGAGGCCACCCGAGGATAAAGGTTAAAGGGTGTACAGTAGAAATTGGGCAATATTGTAATCGTTATTAATGGAAATTCGGTAAATTTGTTAACTTATATGGAACGGCTCATCAAGAACTTGTTTACGTTAGACTTGAAGACAACCATATTGTAGTCAGTTGGAAAGCAGGAAAACGGAAGATAACTCCCTAGGCGTGCAGTTTTAAGAAAGAAGCTTTGCTCATGCAATCTACGTTTAGGTTTCCATATAAATTTATCTATCTATCTATCTATCTATTATATATATAAAAGTGAACGTATCTGTGTGTGTCTGTGTATATTTCCCTACGCAATAACTCTGTCAATTTTAAGTCTACAGACTCGAAATTTGATATACAATGTACTGAGATTTGGGAAAATCTTTGTGATCGTTTTTCGGACAGAAATTTGGCTGTTAAAGGGTCAAAGTTCAACGTTTTGACTTTTGAGAACTCTACCAAACTCCTTCGACAATTTTGGGTCTAAACACTTGAAAGTTTAAATATAGTTTCCTTGGACATGGATCTAACTTAATAACTTGATTAGAGTCCAAAGCAATAAATGTTAAAAAAAAAATTTGACCTCTGCAGTTTCTACCAAATTACTCAGACAATTTCTGGTCTAAACATTTGAAATTTTACATAAAAGGTATTTAGAGATAGGGCAAGCTTTTTAATGGGTTTGGGTCGAAAGTATGTATGTATGCATGTATGTATGTATGTATGTATGTATGTATGTATGTCTAAAGCTTTTGACAGAGGCGACGGATTTTATCAAGATCAGTATCGTTTTGAAGTTCGACCTTTCAGACGACAAATATCGAAAAATTGGCTAAAACATTAATATCTTCACCTTCAACTACCACTTTTTTTATTTTTTTGATCAACATACACCGCCAAATACCCGGGCAACACCGGGCTGAAATGCTAGTACGTATATATTTTCGTTTAACAAATTTTGCATACCAAACTCCTCCTAGAGTTTTTGGTCTACAAACATGAAATTTCATATATAAGGTATTTGAATCCATGCAAAACTTTATATTTGGGTTTTAGCCAGGAAAAATCGGTGCAAAAGTGTGAAAATTAAAAAAAAAGGAAATTTGCCAGGTGAAGGCATTACGAATGCATCACGTATTAGCTATTGGTTAATGTTTTAATTTTTAGCCTCGCAGTAAATGTGTTTTCATAGCGCAGTCATTGACGACAGAGGCAAAGTAAATCGTGAGCTGAACGTTTTGATTTCAATTTTCGGTGGTGGCGCATGAGTCTTTTTATAGTTTTTAAATCATTACTATATATCGCCATGGGCATGGAATATGTGCCTATATTAGGGATAACTTTCCATGTGGTAGGGACATCTCCAGGGAAGATCCTAACTTACCCTATATGTGCTTCCGGGTTGCTTTAGCTCACACTACGGCATTTATATTTACTCTCTATCGCCCCCATAACAGCGGAGTTACTATCTTTCAAAGCATATCTGAGAAAATTGACCAAGTCCTTTCTACTTATCCTTCAGCTAACATTCACGTATGTGATGACTTCAATGTTCACAACGTCGAATGGTTGACCCACTCTTACAAGACCAATGATGAGGGGAGGTTCTGTCATGATTTCTCCATTGCCTATGACCTCACTCAGATTGTTCAGGAACCCACCCGTGTGCCCGACAATGATGGCCAGTATGCGAGCCTACTAGACCTTTTTCTCACAACTTGCCCTGAACTATGTTCAGTTTCTGTTCTGTCGCCTCTTGGATCTTCCGACCACTCTGTTGTATCAATTAAGATAAAAATGAAATGTAATAAGTCCCCAGACGTACCTCTCCATCGTACAGTATATCGATACACTAAGGCTGACTGGGATAGCTTCCGTACATTTATATCTGATCTACCTCTGCATTCCATGTTTAAAAGGATGTGTCCTCTATAGTATTAGACCTGACGGAATGGTTAATTGTAGGTATTGACCGTTTCATACCCTCAAAAAAGTTTCAGCAAAAACCTAACAGCCAGCCATGGTTCTCTCCAGAATGTGCTGCTGCCATTGCGCACAGAAATCACTTTTTCCACTGTTTCCAACGTAATAGATGTATGAAAACTAAAGCCGCTTTCAGGACTGCCAGCAACCATTGTAAGAAAGTAATAAAGAATGCAAGAGAGTTGTATGCTCAATCTGTTAAGTCCAAAGTAGCTGAGCAGCGGCTTGGTTCCCACCAGTTTTGGCAAATAGCAAACAGAATCCTGAACAGAAGCGTATGCTCCATCCCAACTATTATCAATGGACCTGAGGTAATCTCGTCAGCATCAGACAAAGCCAAACTCTTTGTCAAAAACTTTGCAGCTAATTCTACCCTTTGCGATCAAGGCCGCCAACCCCCAATATTTCCTCCTGTATCAGAAAACACGCTATGTGATATACGTATATCTGTACATGATGTTGCCAAGCTAATCAAAAACCTTGATTCCAGTAAAGCAACTGGCCCTGACGGTATTCCAATTATAGTACTCAAAAAACTTCAACCTGAACTAGCGCCCATACTTACAAAACTGTTTAAACGTTGTCTTAAGGAGAA
Source organism: Euprymna scolopes (assembly GCF_053919585.1). Classification (NCBI taxonomy): domain Eukaryota; kingdom Metazoa; phylum Mollusca; class Cephalopoda; order Sepiida; family Sepiolidae; genus Euprymna; species Euprymna scolopes. The sequence goes on from NC_136488.1 coordinate 114,057,262, forward strand.
TAGTTTCCCATCTCCCTGGAAAATTTCATCAGTATGCCCTGTATTTAAGAATTCAGGTGATCGCTCATCCCCCTCTCAGTACAGGCCAATAAGTCTCCTGTGCGTCATGAGTAAGTTGCTGGAATCTGTGTTAAATACAGAAGTAATCAACCATCTCAACAAAAATAACCTTCTAAGTGACACTCAATATGGTTTCCGTTCTGCTAGATCTACAGCAGATGTGCTTACAGTTATATCTCATAGGATTAGCAAATCTCTCAACGGAGGCAACCTTTCTAGGGCAATTGCTCTTGACATATCTAAGGCCTTTGATAGGGTATGGCATAAAGGTTTACTTCATAAGATCTCTAGCTATGGTATTGCTGGAAATGTCTTCTCAATTATTAAATCATTTCTTTCTGATAGGTTCATAAGAGTAGTAGTTGAGGGGCAAAAATCAGAAGCTCACAGTATTAATGCCGGTGTCTCTCAGGGGTCCATCCTGGGCCCAACTCTTTTCCTGATCTAAATTAATGATCTTCCAAATCACATCCTTACATCATTTGTAGACATCTATGCTGACGACACTACCATTTATGGTAGCACATCCAAGACAGTAAACGACCAAGTTCTCTCCAATTCTCTCTCCTCTGATCTTGAGCACGTAGTACAATGGGGTAAGGAGTGGCTGGTTACTTTTAATGAATCTAAAACCAAGCTTCTCTCTTTACATCATCAACATTCTGATCCACATCTGGCATCAATTGAAATGAATGGCTCTCGTCTTCAGGAGGCCTCAAGTTTTGACAAACTTCTTGGCTTGACCATTACTCCTGATCTTAAATGATAATAATACATCAAATCTGTTGCCAAGGCCGCTGGAAAAATGATGAGATCTTTCTATCGATCCGGTAGATATCTCACTGCTGATGTAATTCTCTATCTATATAAGAGCCAGGTACGTCCAAGGATGGAATACTGTTGCCACATCTGGGCAGGAGCTGCTAGAAAGGACTTGTCCTGCCTTGATAGAGTTCAAAATAGACTTTGTAGCCTCGTAGGAGATGTCCTTTTCTCCTCCTTGCAACCTCTATCTCACAGAAGAGATGTTGCGAGTTTGTCTCTGATGTATCGTTATTTTCATGGAAAGTGTTCATCTGAGCTTCAATCTATGGTCCCCCCTCGCCAAACTTTCACAAGAAACACTCGTCTAGCTGTAGACCCTATCAATAATTCCCCCCACTCTTTATCTGTACCTAAACCTAAACGTAGATTCCATGAACAAAGCTTCTTTCTTAGAACTGCACGCCTGTTTTCCTGTTTTCCTGCTTTCCGGCTGACTACAATATGGTTGTCTTCAAGTCTAACGTAAATAAGTTCTTGATGAGCCGTTCCATATAAGTTATCAAATTTACCAAATTTTCATTACTAATGATTACTATATTGTCCAATTTCTACTGTACACTCTTTAACCCTTATCCTTGAGTGGCCTCTTGGCTTTGATAATGTGGTGATGCCTATGTAAAAAAAAAAAAAAAAAAAAATATTGCATTCAATCTATTTATCTATCTACCTATCTATATATCTATAAAAGTGAAAATGTCTGTCTGGCTTTTCTCTATAGTAGTTAAGGAAGACTATTATACACAAAGGCATTACTTTACATAGTCACACATTTTAATATATAGATATGCACATAACCTTATGAACAGTACATAGGGCCCGATCAAAGCGGGTAGAACTGCTAATATATATATATATATATATATATATATATATATTTATAAAAGTGAACGTGGCTGTCTGTCTGTGAATGTGTCTGTGTGTCTGTGTACATTTCCCTACACAACAACTCTGTCAATTTTAAGTCTACAGACTCGAAATTTAATATACTGGGTACTGAGATTTGGGAAAATCTTTGTAATCTGTTTTCGGCCAGAAATTTGGCTGTTTAGTGGTCAAAGTTCAACGATTTGACCTTTGAGAACTCTACCAAACTCCTCCGCCAATTTTTGGGTATAAACAATTGAAATTTTAGATATAGGTTCCTTGGACATAGATCGAACTTAACAACTTGATTTGAGCCCCAAACAAAAAATTGACTCCTGCCCTCTCTACCAAACTACTCAGACAATTTCTGGTCTAAACATCTGAAATTTTACATAAAGGGTATTCAGAGATAGGGCAAACTTTTTCATGGGTTTGGGTCGAAAATTTGCGCTATCAATATATAAATGTATGTATGTATGTTTGCATGTCTGCCTAAAACTTTCGACAGAGGCAACGGATTTTCACAAGACCAATATCGTTTGAAATTCCACCCTTCAGACGAAAAATACCGAAAAATTGGCTAAAAACATTAATTTCTTCACCCTCAACTGGGCACTTTTCTACAAGGAGGGGTCGCTTTTTTCGCCGATATTTTCGAAATTCATCCCCTCTTTTCGATTGTCTAGCCTTAATTAAAACGTACGTCACTCCCGGTTTGACGGTGGTCGTAACAGCAAAGGCATCAGGTTTTGTCCCCATTCTTTTCCTCCTTCACGGTACAGGTTTGAGCCTGCCTTCCTACTACCACTTTTTTTTTTTGGCTGAACATACTCCTCCAAACGCCCGGGCAACGCCGGCTGAAATGTTAGTAGATATATAAGTGAAATTATCTGTGTGCGTGTGTGTGTGTGTGTGTGTCTGCATGTGTACATTTCCCTACCAAACTACTCTGTCAATTTTCAGTCTACAGATTCGAGATTTGACATAGGGAGCATTAAGATTTGGGAAAATCTTTTTAATTGTTTTTCGGCCAGAAATTTGGCTGTCAAAGGGTCACAGTTTAACGATTTAACCTTTGAAAATTCTACCAAAATCCTCTGCCGATTTTGGGTGTAAACATTTTAATTTGATTTTAGCCAAAAAACAATAAATGTTAAGGATCAAAATTGGGGTCAAAGTTAAAAAAAAAATGTTACCTCTGCGATCTATACCAAATTACTCAGCCAATTTTTGGTCTAAACATTTGAAATTTTTCATAAAGTGTACTCAGACATAGGGTAAGCTTTTTAATTGGTTTTGGCCGAAAATTTGGCCGCCAAAGGGTCAAAGTTCAAAAGATTTTACCTTTGAAGTCTCTAGCAAACAATTCAGCCTTGAAATTTTACATATTCAGATATGCAGCAAGCTTTTTAATCAGTTTTTGGACGAAAATTTGGCTTCTAAGAGGTCAAAGTTAAAAGAATTGACCTTTGCAGACTCTACCAAATTCCTCCACCAATTTTGGGTTTAAAAACTTGAAATTTTAGTAGGTTACCTTGACAAGGGCCACACTTTTTAATATATATATATATATATATATATATATATATATATATATATATATATATATATATATATATATATATAATATAAAGCTGTGTGTGTGTGTGTGTGTGTGTGTGTGTGTGTGTGTGTGTGTGTGTGTGTGTGTGTGTGTGAATAGGCTCCTATATGGTTGACTTTTTTAAAAAAAACTGATTACATGTAATGATAGAAGATGTATCGAGACACAGGAATGGGTATGTTTGATCTGGCAGAACGGTGGTTCATTAAAATTGTGGGGTCTGCATTCATGCCTGGTCCACAAAGTATGGAAATAAAAAATTAAAAAATTAAAAAACAAAACAAAAACGTTTACAAGTGTTTTTGATATAGATGTATATAAGAATACTTTGATAAGTATGTTTTAACTTAAATAGGGATGGTATAATAAAATTGTGAAGTCTGCGTTCACGCCTGGCCTCCATAGAATGGAAATAGGCACAAACATTAATAAAGACTTTTCATATCTATCTGCGTAAGTATACTTTGATAATTATGTTTCAGTTTGAAGAAATATGGTATAATAAAATTATGGGGTGCATGTTCGCACCTGACCTCCATAGAATGGAAATATGTCACAAAGTTTAACAAGGTTTTTTAATGTAGATCCACAGAATATTCTGATAAGTGTTTCAGTGTGAACAGGTATGGTATGATAAATTATGGGGTTTATCTATTTTATTTTTACTTTCATCATATTTTGCTTTGGTTTTGATACACCCAAATTCGAAGCTATCTCTTATAACCCTTCCTTTTCATAACCTATCATACTTTAATAAATCAGAGTCCATCTTCTGTAGGCTGTTTTTGAACCCAGTCAACGATGGGTACTTTTGTTTGCTAGTATATATATATAAAAGCACATACAGTTATGAACAGTATATAGAGCCCGAGCAATGTATATATTCAAATTTTCTAATTATTATATTTCGTGGTAAAAAAATTACTGTATCATGAACGTTTTCGATTCCTTGTGGACTCTTCTTGAGGTGACAAAAGCAAATCTTTGGTTAAGTTGATGAAAATAATGTACAGTAGTTTTCTCTGTGGAATTTTTCCTGTAGCTGTTGTAGGGAGAATAATATATCGATGACTAATCTTCCTACTCTAAAATGTGCTTTAGAGTATATACGCTCTGCAAGCAACTGCAGCATGTTGCGGACAACACTAAGGAGAGATATGCCACTTAAGTTGTTGTAGTCTCCACAATCAACCCTTATCCTTGTATAGAGCAATAATATTTGCTTCATGCATTCCCTGAGGCACTGTTTCTTCTTCCCAAAATCACTGCAGCAGCTGATGCAGGTGATAGAACTGGACTGTCTTCCTTCCTTGATAATTTCAAATGGGATGTCATTTTTCCCTGGACTTTTGCTGCAGGTTAGGGAGTCGATAGCCATGTTTAGTTCTGCTAGAGAGGGTAACGTTTAATTCTTTCTTTACCAGGTAGGTGCTCTTGGCAGATACATACTTCATAACATTTTGCCCCATATAGAGCTCCTGATAGTGTTCAGTCTACTTTTTCATCTGCTTGCTGTAGACTAATATAATGTCATCAGCAGTTAATTTCAGGAGTATAATCTTAGTTATACTTGGGCGAAAGATTTTCTTCAAGCTATTGTGCATGCTATGAATGTTGGTGAAGTCAAAAGAGCTGAATACTCTCACAGATATTTTCCCATTAGTTATCGGTACCGCACTGAGCGACCTGTTTACTGTGCTAAAAAATACTGAAATTATCTGCAGCAACAAAATGCGGATGGTCTGAAATGGAAATGAACATGTGGTATAAAACCAGTTCAAACTTGTCAAAGAAGATTATACTGTGTGTGGAATTTCAATGGCGTGTTAGACATTTATACAGCATGGCAATGTTAATGAGCGGAAAATTGAGTGTGTAAAAGTATTGCTTCACTCTTACTGGAGACAAAACCCTGTTCCATCAGATTGACTCATTTTTTTTTAAATATGACACATTTTCTTTCAGAAACAATATGGAGTGGTTGAAAACGAGTACAGGAAATGTTTTGACTCTAAATCAACCAAATAATAAGCATTAAGTTGAGCTTCTGACGATAATAACAAAATATAATACTAGCTGACAGGACCCGGTCTTGCCCAGGAGTATCTGATTGCAGCCAGTGTATACCGAGCCTATAAGTTGTTGACAAATCTATATCAGTAATTATTTAAATCTTAGTGCTTCACCTGTACACTATCCACAGCCCACATTATGTCCATAAAGTCTATGGTTGGGAAATTATTGTTCTGGAATCAAACCAATAAATTTATTCGTTCATCTTGTGTTATGTATTCCAGAGAGACGAATTTCTTCTTCTTCTTCTTTTTCTACTACTACTACTACTACTACTACTACTACTACTACTACTACTACTACTACTATGTTAGAGCGATAGTGACAGCACACTCATATATGTCCTTAGCTTGACTCTGCCATGATACAACAAGCAAATATCTGTTTACACGTATACTAATAAACAGATCAGATCCCTTTATTGATTAGTGGTCAACTCACTAGTACTGAATAATCGGCTGTTGAAATATTTAAAATGACTGTATAGACCAACAGATAAACTTGAAGACTGAATTAAAATTATCTCCATTTTTTTTTCAGCCTCCAAATGTTTATTAATCGATTATCATGACTTGTACCTGCAGATGAATGGAAGGACATCAGAACAATCACATTAATTCATATCATTAACTTCATTAATCATTCCTCGGTATTGTTAAAGGACTTTATCAGAATTAATAAAGATGACTTTTTGTTTGATTTCATCCAAACTTTTCTTCATCAAATACTTATATCTATTCTCAATGGAAGGCCGTCGGGTTGAATAATAATTATCTCTGCTTTTAGGGCATCCAATTCATTATGAAGCCAATACGACATGCATCTCTATAATAATACGCTAAGGCATTGCATGTTTGTGTGTTATCACTTTTCACACACATTCAAAGAAAATGAGGTCGTCTGAGAAGTAAAGATGCTAATTAATGATATTGTTACGGTAGACAATTTCGACTTTATTCATTTTAAAACGAACTGTTACAAAATTAAATTATCTTCTCCCGTCGACTAAAAACGTAAAATTTTAAATAAAGGCATTTCAAAGAGTGATATTCGTTTTAGTGACTTGAATATATAGTATGCGACTCAAAAACACTAGAAAAACAAATGCTTCCAATTGCTGCTTTCTTTCTCTGCTTCGTTTGGATTCGCTTTCCTCTTCACTAGCAAAAGTAAGTAAGTTTTCACAGGTATGTGTTAACTTAACATATTTTCAACCAATAAAAGTAATAAGTATATATGTCAAAGTAAAAAGTCAACTTAAACTTAGAAACGCTATAAGGCGATAAAATACTCATCCAAAATGGAAAGAGACTGCCTAGCTGATAGCACTTTGAACAAGATACTAAGAATCTATACTCAACCCCCATCCGCGTGCGTTTGGCCTGAGAAAGTGGCATCTTGCAAAGGAATCTTCAATGACTCACATAAAACTCTCACACATTCGTACATACTAGTGAGAATCAAGCGAACAAAAATGAATTGTTACTCATAGCTACACAGCACTAAAAAACAAGGTAAACCAACACACATACACAGTGCTACGCTCTCAAACACTGACATACTTACACATACATATTTACCTACACATTTCTTAACCTTGTGATTACTAACTCAATTTCCTTCACCAAACACGAACTTGCACGTATGAATATTTACTAATTGAAATTAACTTTTATATTTTATAAAAGTTTAGATATAAAAATGTTTTGTAGTAAAATTTTGTTTTCTTGATTTTCGTTTACAAAATTCTTTCTATTCTCTCAAGATTTAATTCCATTTTTAATATGTCTTGTATATATATATATATATATATATATATATATATATATGCCTTGTATATATATATATATATATATATATATATATATATATATATATATATATATATATATATGCCTTGTATATATCTTTTATTTTCTTCCTTCGCTAAAACATAACTTATATACCCAATGTGAAAATGTCGGTGTAATTCTTGGCAATACCCAAAGACACTATCGTCGTCTAAAATGGTCCCCATTAAGGTCTGGTACCAAGCCATAAAGATGTTATTTTTATAGTAATAATATAAATAATGTTTATTATTATATAAAAAAGAATTAAGTTGTTACAATAATAAATTAATACAGAAGAAACATATATATTAATTAATTGGAAGATGAGGAAAATAGTCTGCAACAAATAAAATCAATAATGATTTAATAAAGAAGTAACATGTTTGTTCCATTTATAACTGAATTCGTTTTGCAACTATGGCAGTTGATTAACACACACGTCGAACTTCTAATCACACTGATGCAGTTGATACACACTGTCCTCGATCTTCTGAACATATCCCTTTTATTGTCCAAGCGTTCGTCATCAGCCAGTCGGCGGCCAGAAAAACAGTCACGTGAGGGGTGACGTCATCGCTCATTAATCTTACAAAAACCACAGCCGCTATTTTTAATTTCTGCCCTCCCTGTGATCCTCCCAGCAGGTAAGACAACACGCGCAGACACGTGGTCGCTTTCTTCCTTCATTCTGTTCGACTTTACAATAACTGAAAAAGAAAGTGTCATTTTTATTTCAAAAGGAATATTCTTTGTCGTAAATTATACAGATTGATATAGAAAGCAACGTGGAATTTTCACGGTGTTCTAATACTGAATTGATAATTCAATATGTTTGGTCCACCGACTTAGTCAGATTTAAACCTTAGAATTCACCCTCGCCCGTTCGTCCCCAAAATTCTCAATAACTACTCATTACATTTTTCTAAAATTTTGCATGCAGTTACAACTACCCAAGGGAGGAAATGTAACTTTTTGGCTTTTTGATAAAAATTCTGGTTGCATCCCCAGTGGGTTAAAGTGGTCAAAATGGCCAAAAATAGCACTTTTGGGGGCATAGAATCTTTTCCGACCATTAGATTTTGCTGAAAATTATCCAAAAGTAAGATGGATATACATCTGGGAACGTAATATTTTACCCTGAGAAAATTCTGGGGCTTGAGAACCAGGGTGTTTTAGGGGTGAAAAACACACCTTTTGGCGCTAATTTTTATTTTTCTCCCAAAATGCATACTTGTATTTAAATAGGGGTTTTACATGGTTCTGAATTAAAAAAATTAAGGCATCGTTTGTCATGAAATGGTGTCATGTGACTGTTTTAGCCCAATATTTTACATCAGGCCAGGGGCTTAATGTTGCAAAATAGGTAACAGTTCTACAACTGGTTTTGACTAACAGTGCAAGGGAAATAACTCTTGTAGGCTTGATTTTACAAATATTGATTATGCAAACTGAACTTTAATACATGCGATTAGTTGTATGTTTGTGTACCGCAAGCCTGGCCCACTAGGGAATTTTTTAAATCTTCTCACCAATGATCTCAACAACTTGCCTATTGGTATAAAGGTACTTTTGTTAAGTGATTTCAATTTGGATCAGCTTCTTGCAAACAATGTCGCACTAATAAAATTCCTTAATGGATCTCAATCATTTCTTCAGCACTCAAATTACACCACTCAAATTGAAGGTGGTATATTGGACTTAATTCTTGATACAGAACTTTCTTCTTCACCAGCATTGTGGTTTCCCAGCCAATTTAGTGATGACTTTGTTTTGTACTTTAATGTATGATTACTTTATATCTTTTTGATTTATTTATTTCATATCCATGAAATAAATAAAAATAACAAATGTGCCCCCCCTTTAACATCTAGAATAAAAAAAAGGGGGGCTTTTACTAATGTTGCTTCATTACCTTTCATTGGAAAACATGACAAAAAGGCATCAGTCGGAGGACCATGTAGTTTTTGGCTTGTTACATATTTGTATTTATTTTTAGGGGAAGATTACAACTGAAAACATCAATCTCTAACAGGACGTACTTATTCTTCCTTGTTTCTTGTTTCAGTTGGCCTACTCTCGAGCTGAAGTTTGAAGCAATATACAAATTCAACTTGAATTTGACTAGCGTGTTCTCTCAGACAGCGTGTTCTTATCATGAAAAAATGTTAACAATATAATCATGAAGCAGGAAGAAAACAAAAGTGTGCACTTGTCAAGTCGAGAGGTTTCCACCACTGATAAGAGAGAGAGAGAGAGAGAGAGAGAGAGAGAGAGAGAGAGAGAGAGAGAGAGAGACGCACAAAGAAGTTTTCTTCATTGTGTCAAGTGGATGAAGTCATAATAAACTTTTATTGGAAGACAAAAGAAAAGGCGAAGAATGAATATTTTGAATGCAAATTTTCTTCTGCTACAGAATAACAAAGAGATTCAAGTTTAGTGAGAATTACATCCAACGGTGCTAAAAAGAGGATGCTGGAAAGGAACTGAAACCTACTTTCATTTTATGAGATTTATCCCCGACCCGACTTGTTAAAGATTTACTTTGCACTGTTGATTCAGAGACAGACAAATCTACTTAAATATTTAAATCATTAATTTATTCTTTGAAATTATTTTGTTTTACTGAAGGAAGTTAATTCATTGTTGTATATATATATATATATATATATATATATAGTTGTTATGGTGTTAAATGGTAATAAAAACGAAAGGAACACAGGACTTTTAGAAACAAACATGTATTCACATATATTACAGGCAAGGCAGGTTGAGCAATACCATTTCTCAACTGTTGGGCGTTTGCACACGACCTCCTTGGCCGCGTACCAATCTCTAACTCCAGGCACCGGTACTCGTTACCGGAAGTGTCGTCCCCAGAGGAAGTGACGTCATGAGATAATTCATTAATCCTATGGAGGGGCGTCTCCAACAATATATATATATATATATATATATATATATACTGTATAGATATACATATATACTTACAGATACTTTGTATATATATATATATATATATATATATATATATATATGTATATATATATATATATATATATATATATATATATATATATATATATATAATATAAAGCTGAACGTCTATGTGTGTGAGTGTCTGCTCACGAATAGGCTCCTATATGGTTGACTATTTTAAAAAACTGATTAAATATAATGATAGAAGATGTATCGAGACACAGAAATGGGTATGTTTGATCTGGCAGAACGGTGGTTCATAAATATTGTGAGGTCTGCGTTCGCGCCTGGCCCCCAAAGTATGGAAATAAAAAATGAAATAATTAAAAAAATAACGTTTACAAGGGTTTTTGATATAGATGTACATAAGAATACTTTGATAAGTATGTTTCAACTTAAATAGGGATGGTATAATAAAATTGTGGGTTCTGAGTTCACGCCTGTATTCCATGGAAATATGGCACAAACTTTAATAAAGACTTTTCATATCTATTTGCGTACGTATACTTAGGTAATTATGTTTCAGTTTGAAGAAATATGGTATAATAAAATTATTGGGTGTTCGTTCGCGCTTGACCTCCATAGAGTGTAAATATGTGACAAAGTTTAACAATGTTTTTTTTAAAGGGGGTGAGGGTCCACAATAACACCTTAACTTTAATCTTAATTCACGTTAGCTTTCACTTATTTTTTTGAGTTGAATCATATTGTGTCGAATAAATTCACCTCATAAATCCACGTTCTTCTTAAAGTGAAAGCCAAAAAAAAAAAAAAAAAAGTCGGAATTTTAGACAATTCTCGACACAAATTTTGCATAACTCTGTTTTTTCCTTCTCCACTTGCATGTTGCACTCTTTCGAAATAGATAAATAATAAAAAATAAGAATGTTACTTGTTATCGTGTCAAAAGAAGGAAAAAAACCTGCTCACTTGATTACATGTCTTTTTAAAAACATTTACATAACCTTTTTATTTTTATTTATATATCTGTTTAAGCTATTTTGTCAATGTACTAGAAGGAATTCAGTTGATTACAACCCTTTCTGCGTGTTCTTTACATTACAATAGTACAACCCTGAATCCGACGGCGCAATACTACACCGTTCAGTACTGTAAAACTGAAACGAAGCTGTTCTGCTTGAAAAAGGCGCCATTTTCTTCTTATTCATATTTATATCGTGTTTACTTTTTAATATCCCATTTTGCTGTTTCAGATTATTTTACTAAAGTAAGTAAAGCTTCATTATTTTTCAAAACTGTTTTTGTTTCTTTGTTTTTCGATATTTCGTCGATATTATTTAGTAAGCATGTTTAGCAGAAAAGCCAACAAATGACTACCCGAAAAAATAAAATAAATATACAAGAGATAAATGTCACCATAGTCAATAAAAGTTTAGTTCATGTTTTTTTTATGTTTTGAAATAGTTTTTAATGCTCTTTACTTGAAATAATTTCAGCGAACCGAAATTAAAACGAAATTTGAGGCGATAACTACTTAAATGAATTTTTATATAAACTACACATGCCATAACCGAATATTCCTCAGGCACAAAATAACGGAAAACATTAAAATATGTTTATAAATATTCCTTAAGTTGATGGACCTCCCTTAAATTGTTAACACAGAATGCTCAGGTGTCCCACCTTCAAATTGAAAATGGGGCTCTCCATTTCAAAGTCGCTGCCATTTTGATTTTTTTAAAACTGGTTCGTGAATTAAAAAAAAAATTTTTTACAAACTACTTAAAAATACAAACCAATGAACTTTTCTACCATAAAAGTAACTTTTATTGACTATGGTAACATTTATTTCTTGTATATTTATATTATTATATATATAACATTTTCTCTTTGTAAGGAAACATCATTTTGTTGGTCACTCTTGGCTACGAATTGAAACAAAGTTGATCTCAAAGGATTAGCAAATCTCTCCGCGGAGGCAACCTTTCTAGGGCAAGTGCTCTTGACATATTTAAGGCCTTTGATAGAGTATGGCATAAAGGTTTATTTCACAAGATCTCTAACTATGGTATAGCTGAAAATGTCTTCTCAATTATTAAATCATTTCTTTCTGATAGGTTCATAAGAGTAGTACTTGAGGGGCAAAAATCAGAAGCTCACAGTATTAATGCCGGTGTCCCTCAGGGGTCCATCCTAGGCCCAACTCTTTTCCTGATCTACATTAATGATCTTCCAAATCACATCCTTACATCATTTGTAGACATTTATGCTGATGACACTACCATTTATGGTAGCACATCTAAGACAGTAAATAACCAAGTTCTCTCCGATTCTCTCTCCTCTGATCTTGAGCACGTGGTACAATGGGGAAAGGAGTGGCTGGTTACTTTTAATGCATCTAAAACCAAGCTTCTCTCTTTACATCATCAACATTTTGATTCACATCTGGCATCAATTGAAATGAATGGCTCTCGTCTTCAGGAGGCCTCAAGTTTTGACAAGCTTCTGGGCTTGACCGTTACTCCTGATCTTAAATGGAACACGTACATCAAATCTGTTGCCAAGGCCGCTGGAAAAATGGTGGGATCTTTCTATCGATCCAGTAGATATCTCACTGCTGATGTAATTCTCTATCTATATAAGAGCCAGGTACGTCCAAGGATGGAATACTGTTGCCACATCTGGGCAGGAGCTGCTAGAAAGGACTTGTCCTGCCTTGATAGAGTTCAAAATAGACTTCGTAGCCTCGTAGGAGATGTCCTTTTCTCTTCCCTGCAACCTCTATCTCACAGAAGAGATGTTGCGAGTTTGTCTCTGCTGTAATGTTATTTTCATGGAAAGTGTTTGACTGAGCTTCAATCTATGGTCCCCCCTCGCCAAACTTTAACAAGAAACACTAGTCTAGCTGAAAACACTATCAATAATTCCCCCCAACTCTTTATCTGTGCCTATTCCTAAACGTAGATTCCATGAACAAAGCTTCTTTATTAGAACTGCACGCCTGTGGAATTGTCTTCCGTTTTCCTGCTTTCCGGCTGACTACAATATGGTTGTCTTCAAGTCTAAAGTAAATAAGTTCTTGATGAGCCATTCCATATAAGTTAAAAAATTTACAGAATTTCTATTACTAACAATTACTATATTGTTCAATTTCTACTGTAAACTCTTTAACCCTTATCCTCGAGTGGCCTCTTGGCTTTGATAATGTGGTGATGCTTATGTAAAAAAAAAAAATAAATAAATAAAAAATATATTTTCGCGAAAATTATCTTTACTTTCATCATATTTTCCTTAGGGTAAAATTGTTGAGTATCAAAACCAATCTCTTTACAACCCTTCCTTTTCATAACCTATCATACTTTCATCAATCACAGTCCATTTTCTGTAGGCTGTTTTTGAACCCAGTCAACGACGGATACTTCTGCTAGTATAATATAAAGCTGAACGTCTGTGTGTGTGTCTGCTCACGAATAGGCTCCTATATGGTTGACTATTATAGAAAACTGATCATATATAATGATAGAAGATGTATCGAGACACAGGAATGGGTATGTTTGATCTGGCATAATGATGATTCATTAAAATTGTGAGGTCTGCGTACGCGCCTGGTCCACAAAGTATAGAAATAAAAAATATAAAATGAAAAAAAAACGTTTACAAGTGTTTTTGATAAAGATGTACATAATAATACTTTGATAAGTATGTTTAACTTAAATAGGAATGGTATAATAAAATTGTGGGGTCTGTGTTTGTGCCTGGCCTCCATAGAATGGAAATAGGCACAAACTTTAATAAAAACTTTTCATATCTATCTGCGTAAGTATACTTTAATAATTATGTTTCAGTTTGAAGAAATATGGTATGATAAAATTATGGGGTGTTCGTTCGCACACGACCTCCATAGAATGGAAATATGTCACAAAGTTTAACAAGGTTTTTTAATATAGATCCACAGACCATTGTGATAAGTGTTTCAGTGTGAACAGGTATGGTATAATAAATTATGGGGTTTATCTATTTTATTTTTACTTTCATCATATTTTGCTTTGGTTTTGATACCCTCAAACTCGAAGCTATCTCTTTACAACCCTTCCTTTGCATAACCTATCATACTTTCATAAATCAGAGTCCATTTTCTGTAGGCTGTTTTCGAAACCAGTCAACGACGGGTACTTTTGCTAGTATATATATATATATATATATATATATATATATATACATATATATATATATATACACATATATATATATATATATATATATATATATATATATATATATATATAAGTGTAAGCCATGTTTAGTTTCAGAACAGTTTTCGATGGTTCCTTGTTCTAAACAAGTCTTGAGAGGTGACTGGTTTGCAGTAGACAGTTTTTGAAAAATAAGAAAACTAATGTGCAAAAAAAAAAGTAAAAGTCAAATGTAATTTATCTGCGCCTTAAAATAAGCGTGAAAAATAAAAAGAATTATTCATGCGAATCCCCCAACAAGTTTGGAGAAAAAACGCTTTAACTTTATTCTTGTTGCAGGTTTCGTGAATACATCAGCGATATTTTGTTCTGATGATATGTAATTCAAAATAATGGATTCCTTTTTCACCCCGTTTTTTATGAAATGGTATTTTATATCTATATGCTTAGATCTTTGGTTGATTATCGTGTTCTGTGCTAAGACTGTGTGATCGTGTAAAATTCTGCTTCATGCATAGAGAGAGATACAATTTGTTGGTTTTTAGATTTCTATGAAATAATAGGCCCATTTTCTGAGAGTCTGAAACAATATCCAGATATACTTTTTCGATCTTTGTCGTTTCCCCAATCTGAATCCGAAAATCCTTCTAATTTTAGGGAATTTTTTGATTTTCTAAATACTAACGTCTGTTCTTTAGTTCCTTTTAAATAACGCAGGACTTGTTTAGCTCTGTTTAAATCCTTCATTGTCGGTCATGATAATTTTTGTGACAGTTTTGTTACTGTATAGCATATGTTGGGTCTGGTTGCAGTCATTAAATATACAAGACTACCTATAATTTTGCGGTATTGTTTATCATTTATTATTTCAGATTCTGTGTGTATATTTTTATTAATATCATTTTCGACCGGTGTAGAGCGTTTCTTGCACTCTCCCATTCCAAATTTTAATAGTATTTTGTCGATGTATCTTGATTGATTCATCATAACAAGTCCTTTGCTTTGAGTAAATTCTATCCCCAAAAACCAGGATATTTTGCCAAGATCGGTCATTTTGAATCTTTTTCTTTATTTGTTCTTAACATCGGTTAACATTATGTCACAATTTGGTGCGATTAAAATATCATCGACCCACAAAACCAAAATCAGTAGTTTATCGTCTTTGTGTTGGGTATATAAACAGGGGTCTACAGCGCATTGTCTAAATTGTTGTTTAATAATATAATCATGAAATACTGTATTCTAACACTGAGCACTCTGCTTGAGACCATATAATGACTTGTTAAGTCGCCACACACTATTTTTATTTTTCATTATAAATCCCTCTGGAGGGGTAATATGAATTTCACAGTCTATTGGGGCATTCAAATAAGCATTTTTTACATCCATTTGATGGATGTTTAGGTCATATTGCGATGCGATTTGCAGTAAAATTCTGATGGTCGGTGAAAACGTAGAAAAATATTCTATACCATAAATCTGAGAGTACCCTTTAGCAACAAATCTAGCTTTGTACTGTTCTACGCCGGATGCTGTAGTCTTTTTGTAAAGACCCATCATGTAGAAATAACATGTTTATCTTTTGGGAGAGGCACTACCGTATAGGTATCATTTTCGGTTAAGGCATCTATTTCTTTTTTCATAGCAATTTTCCATTCATCACAATGTTGTGAATTAATTGCTTTGTTAAAGCTTTTTGCCGCATTTTCCATTGAATAGCAATAGTCGATTTGATAATCTTTTATATTGTCGACCACAAAAAAATCGGGTCGCCTTCTATTTCTTTTGGGATATTTTTCGCCTTTATCATCATCATCATCATCATCATGGATACTCTTGTCTCCGTCATTTTTATTGTCTTCGTTTGTTCTAATTATTTGAGGAAATATAATTTCATCTTCTTCATAGGACTAGATTTTGTCTGTAAAATTAAACGTGTCTGTAAATTTTACACATCGGATTCTTTTTATTTTATTTTTCTCTGGAAAAAATACTAAATTGGCTGGACTATTTTTATTGTATCCAAGAAATATACCTCTGTCGGCTTTAATATTCAATTTACTCTTTCTATCTATATATGCGAAGCAAGTTGAACCAAATATATGCATTCTGCTTACATTTGTTTTTTTACCACAGAAAGATTCATATGGAGTTTTAGATAGTGTTTTGTTAAAGCACCTGTTGCGTATATAGGCTGCCGCAATAAGTGCGTACGTCCAGAGGTTTTTGGGGAGTTTTGATTCAATGAGTAGGCATCTTGCCATTTCAAAAAGTGTTCTCCATGCTCTTTCAGCAGTCCCGTTTTGGTGTGGAGATCTAGGAGCTGATTTTTCATGCTTGATATGATGGTTAATTAGTAAAACTTCAAAGTCTTTATTGGTGAACTCCATACCGTTGTCAGAGTGAATACACTTGACTTCACCGTAGGGAGCCATGTCGGCTAAATATTTTTTAGTTGCTAGCAGGGTATCAGATTTGTTCTTTAAAAAGTAAACCATTATTAAACCTGAATGGTCATCTACGAAATTCAACACATATCTATAATGTTCTCTGGCCATCGGTTCCACGGGACCATTCAAGTCACAATGCACCATTGATAGGATTTTTTTGGCCTTCTTGTGTGGTATCTTGCTTTGATAGGTTGTCATTTTCCCTTGCGTACAGACGTCAGACAGAAGTTTTTTGATGTTTGTATTTTCATTCCATCAACTACAGTCGGCAACTTTTGATATCAGGAATATTGCAATGTCCAAGAATTTTATGCCATGTCTGTAGATCGTGGTAGGCGGTTTTCGATGGGACTACGCTATTTAAATAATATAGTTTTCCATTTTCTTTAATGTCGAATACAGTTCCATTCGGGTACACCAGTTTTGATTTATTGGGGCTAAAGTTTATATTTGCACCTTGTTTAGTAGCAGCTTGTACAGAAAATATATTTTGTTTAAATTTTGGGATTAGAAGAGAGTTTTCTAGAATACAGAAACACAGTTCACCTTTATTGTTCCTTAGCGAGATTTTCGCATTGCCTCTTTTCAAAACGATATCGTTTACTCGACTCCCGTCAGCTAGTTCTACAAAATGATTTTGTGGCTTAAAGTTGGGGTCAAAATTGATAAAATCAGATTCCTTTGTAATCACATGTGCCGTGGCCCCACAAATCGACAAGAAAGTTGCGGTTTTTATTCCTGGCATGGGTATAATTTAATTTTGGTGTTTTTATGTGTGTATTTTTAATTTCATGATATATGTAGATTCGTTTTTTTCTGTGATCATTTTTTCAGTTTCCTCGTAACTTCTGAGTGCTACCTTGAATTGGCTAAAAGTCATGGGTTTTTCTTTCTGAGTTATCACGGTAGTAAATGGCTTGAAATCACTCGGTAATCCCTTAAGGACCATGGAAATTAATAGACTGTCACTTATAACTTCACCAGACATTTTTAAAGAATTTGCAGTCGTTTCGGCTCTTATAATATAATCAGTAATAGTTTCGGCTTTCATTCGTTTTAGAGAGGTCAGTTCAGTGTATAAAGAAATAATTTTGGGTTTTCCTTTCGATAAATAATGCTCTCTCAATATGTTCAATGCTTTGCAGCCATTGTCCAGGGCTTCTCTCACTACTATTGATAGGCTTCGGTCATCTAAACACTAATAATTCCGCAAAGACAGTTGCATTCTTTTCAATGAAATCGGGGTCGTCTCTGTTTTCAGGTTGTGTTTGAAGTACTTTGTGTAGCTTTTGGATTTGTAGATATCCTAGAAATTTAACTTGCCACAATTCGAATTTTGATTCGGATCCATCGAAATAAAGACTTACGCTGGGCCCATAACCTCTAGAAGTGTAAGCTATGTTTAGTTTCAGAACAGTTTCCGATGGTTCCTTGTTCTAAACAAGTCTTGAGAGATGACTGGTTTGCAGTAGACAGAACAGTTTCCGATGGTTCCTTGTTCTACACAAGTTCTGAGAGGTGACTGGTTTGCGGTAGACAGTTCGACAGAGCAAAAGATTCTTACCGTGTCGAGACGGGAAAAACATGCAAAATTGCTACAGAAAAGGTTTAATATTTATGAAGCAATTCTGGTTTCTGATTGGTTGGTAGCAGAACGTGAATTAATTTGATTCGTCAGTTCCTAGCAGCATCGTTTATAAATAGAATCGCCCGACAGTGTGGGGTCATACCTCATTATAAATCAAAAATATTGCAACAATATATATATATATATATATATACAGTACATTATATAATACACATGTATAATGCGTCAAAACACATTATAAATAACACTGTAAGGCGGGATTAATAGCGTAACCAGGGGCCGGGAAATATCGTATTAAACATCGTAACCTGAAAAAAAAAAACATATACTAGGGCCACCGTATCCCGGGGTTCTAATATATATATATATATATATATATATACTGGGTATATATATATATATATATATATATATATATATATATATATATATATATATATATATATATATATACTGTGTATATATATACTGTGCATATATACATATATACACTGTATATACATACATACATATACTGTATATATATATATATATATATATATGATGATTGCAACATCTTGTCAGACGAGTGCCACTCCCTCAGATACTGAAAGTCCATGTGCCCGAAGTTGACTTTTTTTAGTCCTGCCAGCGACTTGCACCGCCTCAAGCAGACATGACACTGAAACCGGTCATATATGATGATGATTGCTGCATCTTTCCAGATGATTGCCGTCACATTGAGTTCTCCCAATCCTGTCGTCCATGCCATATCAGATTACTCTACACTCCCGCCACAGATTTGCACACCTTGAAGCAGATGTGACATACAAATTGAGCAATTTCCACTGAATTGACTTCCTCTGGAGGTTGAAGGGTATTCCTATGAACAATCACATGTCTTCTCAAACCAGCAGTAGACTTGCAAACTTTGCTGCATGTTAAACAGATCGTTTGGTTCGGACTAATAGTTGCAAAATTGACCTGAACAAAAGTTTTGTGCGACATAAGGTGGTTGATGTAGCCAGCTTTTGACAAGAGCACTCGTTCACAAGTATGTGTGTCATAGTAAATACCATCAATTAAACCTTTGCGAAACTCTCACTTCAGATTGCTGTGGACCTGCTTTCTTTTCTCTAGAGCATCTCATGTTTCACGTACAAGCTTTCGCCACTTCGGCCTTTACAGAGTAAGTTCTTCTCATGTGTCGATGTCGATTTGTAAGATTTTTAAATTATTTTTTTAGAGTCCCTGAACCTCTTCCTAGGCTTGTGTTGAGGGTGCTTGCCATTTTCCAGCTCTCCGTAAAAAATTTGTTTTGGCAGCCTGCAATCTTTCATTCAAACCAGGTGGCCCACCCAACGCATGTGAGATCTGATTACAAGGGTCACAACACTAGAGCAACATGCTCTCACAAAGACTTCAGTATCGGATACTTGTGCTTGCCACTTGATGTTTAAGATACGTCTCAAGCATTTTTGGTGAAATCGTTCAAGCCATTTAATGTGCCTGATGCAATACAATAATGTGGTTAGCCCACAGGTCTTGTAAACGCAGATCTTAGTCCTGTCTGTGATGCCACGATCAGACCACACTATTCTCCAACCTTCCAAAAGCTACAGATGCCTTCTGAATTCGTCTGCGGATTTCAGTGTCGAGACAGCCATCCCTCTACAGAGAATTACCAAGGTACACAAATGAATCAACTATTCCCAATCTAGCACCAAAGACCAGGATGTTCGGCTCCACGTATGACTGGCTCGGTGCAGGAGTGAACATCACATTTGTTTTAGACAGACTGATCCTCAGACCAAAGCAGTGCAGGAGTCAGCAAAGCTGTCCATTATATGCTGCATATCAGTCTCAGTGTGTGACAAAAAAACAGCATCGTCTGCATACATCGACTAAGACATGATGCAGCTTGGGTCTGGCATTAAATCTTCTAAGATTAAAAATTCGACCTGTGGTACGAAACTTTAACATGACATCCTTACCACAATCCCAAAATGCATGAGCAAGTAGAGCAACAAAATATATAGAGAAAAGAGTAGGGGCAGGAATATCACCTTGTTTGACACCATTGTCAACTGGGATTTCATCAGACAATTTTCCATTACGTAATGAGACTCAAACTTTCATGTCCCTGTGCGGTTCCTTGAATATTCTAACAAAGGTTGGAGGACACCCTACTTTCACTACAATTAACCAGAGAGCATCCCTGTTGATGGTGTCAAATGCTTTGGTTAGATCCACAAACACTTGATACAGCGGTATCTGTTGTTCAATGCATTTCTCCTGGACTTGCCGGGCTGAAAAAATCATATCCATAGTTCCTCTGCCAGACCTAAAGCCACTTTGTAACTCTGGAATAGCATTAGGACAAACATCCTCCAGTAACCTGTTTAATAGAAGTCATGCAAGAACTTTCCCAGCAGCTTCCAAAAACGTAATCCCACGGTAGGGGTCACAAACATTCTTCTGTCCCTTTCCTTTAAACAGGGTCATCAAGATAGCCAACACCATCAATCCAATCCTGTGCGATAGCCAACTGCACCTCAACCAGACTAGGCAAATGATCCATTCTGAATATGATATCACATTGTGGTAGGCTATCAATTGCATCAGCATCTACTGCTGAGGGATTGTGAAACACATCAGTAAAAGCACTCTTGCCATCTTTTCAAGATATTTTTTGGATCCTTAATGACAACAGAACCATCTTTCGACATCAGGGGAGATATTGAAGAGGTAGGAGGACCAAATACTTGGCGCAGGAGTTCATAAAATTCCTTCAAATTTTTTGTGTCAAACACCTTTTGGATCTGCTCCGTTATATTCATCCACCATTGGTTTTCCATCTTTCTTAGCTCATGTTGCAATGTGGCTTTGACTTCTTTGTATTTTCGCCAATTAGTTGTATGATCAGAATGATTTTCACAAAGTAAAGATTCATAAATTGTCTGTTTATTCATCAGCAACTGATTAATTTCAAGATTGTTGTCGTCAAACCAGTCCTTGTTCTTATCCCTCTTGAAGCCAAGAACTTCAGCACCAGCAGAATAAATCTGAGTTTTGAAATTCACCAATGTACCATCAAATGCAAGATTATGAAGCTTTTCCGCCATACTCTTTTGAACTTTAGGCAACTTTAACTTGGCGACATCAATATGGCTTGTGCCTTAACGCCACTATGGCAAACTTTCTTATGCATCTCGAAGGTCGTGTTTTCGAGTTATGATGAAGTCAATTAGGTGACCATGCTTTGAACATGGATGTATCCAAGTAGCTTTGTGCTTCAGTTTATGGTGAAAAAAAGTGTTACAGATAGGAAGATTAAATTCTGAACACACTACTAGTAGCTTAAGGCCATTAGCATTCATGGTACCGATACCATAGCGCCCAAGAGCACACCAGGTCTCATAGTCTTTCCCAACACGGGCATTGAAATCACCAAGAATAACAAGTTTTTCATTAATTGGTTTAGATGCAACAACAGAGCGCAGAGACTCATAGAAACACAAGATGTCGTTTTCATTCGCTTGAAGAGTTGATGCATAGACCGAAAGAATAATGATGAATCTGTTATGTGAGAGGGGAACACGAAGTTTCATGATGCAGTCACATATACTGGAAAGAAATTCCATAGTATCAACCAAGGATGTTTTAATTGCAAAACCGACTCCACCATTTCTACAGATACCCTCTGGTTTACCAATCCAGAAAAGAGTGTAGCCTGAAGATACCTCTGTCATTTGATCTTCTCCTGAGAGACGGGTCTCTGATAGAGCAGCAATATCTATATCAAGTCTCCGTAGCTCTGCAGTGACAACCACTGTCCTGCGCTCTGGGCGGTTGATGACCTTTTATCAAGAAGAGTGCGTACATTGCAACAGCATAAATTGAATCTTTGGAAATACATTTTTGTTTTTGGAAATACATTTTTGTTTTTGGAAATACATTTTTGCTTTTGGAAATACATTTTTGCTTTTGGAAACATATTTTTGTTTTTGGAAATACATTTTTGTTTTTGGAAATACATTTTTGTTTTCTTCCTGCTTACATGAACCACGGTTAGCTGCCGGAAACTTACCAGTGATAGTATGCCAAACAATTTTTAGTGCACCTTTTTCTAGCACTTTCCCAAGACACTAGGTGAGCAGTTCTCTCCCTGAATAGGGCTGCTCAGTTACAGGAACACCCACCGGAGTTGGCCTCTGTCATGTGAAGTCACAACAACGATGTTAAGATAGGTTCCTGTCGCCTCTGTGCAGATTTGTTGAATTGTATATGCCACTCTCTAAGTCTCCGCAACAATAACCCAATGACAAGCCATTGCAAGATGACTGATAATTGCTTTGACCGCAGATTTCTCGTAAGAGTTGTCCTCTCTTAGAAGGATTGCCTCCACCAGGGCTTGCAGGAGATCCTTCTACCCCGCTAATGTCATTTATCCATGACTGGGACTTAGGTAGCTGCACACCAGCGCATGGTCCACATGCCGGTGGGTCATGAATGCTGCAGTCAACAGGGCCTAAGCTCCTCTGGAAGTTTCTGCCAGGATTACCTCACCCTTTACCTTTGGTTCAAAAACCTTATCCCACAAGGCAGTGGGGATTCAGTTTTCTGGCGCTGAACACTTGCCATTCACCAGAGCCTCATAAGCGTAGCAGAACTCATGAGGTGCACGTGGGGATAATTAAATTGGGAGAAGCTATATATGACGCTAGAGCATCTGTGTGCTTTTAACACATGCCCACACCAATATCTGAGTATGTGTCTATGTATATATATATATATATATATATATATATATATATATATACATAGACATATACATACATACATATACATACACATTCACACATACATATATATGCATACACACATATGATGATTGCAACGTCTTGTCAGACGAGTGCCACTACCTCAGACATTTAAAATCCATGAGCCCAAATGTCTGAGGGAGTATCTATACAAATATGATGTTACAGAGTCTTAGCTTTGTACGACAGCTAAGTCTCTCTCTCGGTTCAAAATGTTGAGATACAGCAACAAGCAAGAGCAAGATAGCCAGCAACAAATTAAACTGCAGACCAGCTTAATGCGGGTACTGGTCTTCCGCTTTATGGTTTTTTAAATCAGAGATTTGCTTCTCCTAGAAAGGTTGCCTTCACCACGGCTTACGGGAGCCCTCTCTACCCCAATACACATACACACACACACAAATATACACTGTGCTAGTTGGCCGTTGACCCAGAAAAAGAGTTCATTCGCCCTTTGGAAGGTCTTGTTTTTAATCCTTCAGGGAGACTAGCCGCCCTCCTCACCAAACAAGTCTGGTGGGGGAACCAGTTTAGTCGCCGGTGACCCGACCATGAGGCAGGTAGTACTGGGTTACATGGTACCAGTAGCATATGACATGACCTGACACATATACATATATACATATATACACATATGCACATATACATATATACATACATACACATATGCACATACATACATGCATACAAATACGCACATATATAGATATATGTACACACATACATATACATGCACATATATGTACATACATACATACATGCACACATATATATACATATGCATGTACATACATATACATGCATGCACATACACATACATATACACACAAGCATATACATATACACATATACATACACGCACATGCATATATATACATATGCATACACATATGCACGTACATACGTATACACACACATATATACAAACGCACATACATATACATACATATATATGCACATATATACACATATACACATACATATATATACACATACATACACACATATACATGCATATATGCATGCGTACACATACATAAACATACATATACACACAAACATATGCATATATACATACATACACACATATATATACATGCATATGCATATATATGCATACACATATACATACATATATACGTATACACATACATATACATATATAAATATACATATACACTTACACATATACATATAGACATATACACACACATGCATATGTGTATATAATAATGGTAGATCAGTTATTACATGCTTCTAGCCTGTCAGGCCTGTACATGTCACAACTTTGTCTTTTTTTTGTAGACAGATGTCTGAGGGAGTACCTGTACAAATATGTTGTTGCAGAGTTTTAGCTTTGTAGGACAGCTAAGTCTCTCTATAGGTTCAAAATGTTGAGATCCAACAACAAGCAAGAGCAAGATAGCCAGCAACAAGTCAAATTGCAGACCAGCTTAATGAGGGTACTGGTCTTCTGCTTTATGGTTTTTTAAATAAGAGATTTTCTCTCTCCTAGAGGGGTTGCCTTCACCATGGCTTACGGGAACCTTCTCCACCCCAATGCTAAGCTTCTCTGGAGGTTTCTGTCAGGGTTACCTCACCCTTAGCCTTTGGTTAAAGAACCTTGGCCCACAAGGCAGTGGAGGTCCAGTTATACAGCGTTGGACACACGCTGTTCTTCAGAATCCCAACAATAAATAAATAAAAACAATTCCAAAACACACGACAAGTTATGAATTGCAGTGTCTGTACAAATCCCAAACCAAAGGAGCGACCAAAGCGGAATAATTCCTCAGTGATCACGACAACTGCTTAGGAAGTCTTTTGTCCTCCATCCTAACCAAGTGTCCAGTCCAGCGCATCTGATTTTGAATGATTTGCATTTCAATACTATTACTATTTGATCGTTCATCGACAGCTCCAGTAACTCTCACTTCTCCTTTTTTGTCCTTCAGTCCCCATTTCCAATGAGTGATTTTTCTGACAAAGGGTGAAGAAAAAGCTGCTTTCTAGGTCGGTAGTATTTTGTAAAAAGTAGCCTGAGATGTCGGAAAAGTTTTGTTTCTATGTCTATCCTTGTGGTCATGTCACTAGTAAGGGTGCTTTTTTTTTTTTTTTTTTTTTTTTTTACAAAGGCATCACCACATTATCAAGGCCCAGAGGCCACTCAAGGATAAGGGTTAAAGAGTGTACAGTAGAAGTTGGTCAATATAGTAATCATTAGTAATGAAAATTTGGTAAATTTAATAACTTATATGGAACGGCTCATCAAGAACTTATTTACTTTAGACTTGAACAAAACCATATTGTAGTCAGCCGGAAAGCAGGAAAACGGAAGACAATTCCACAGGCGTGCAGTTCTAAGAAAGAAGCTTTGTTCATGGAATCTACGTTTAGGTTTAGGCACAGATAAAGAGTGGGGGAAATTATTGATAGTGTTTACAGCTAGACGAGTGTTTCTTGTGAAAGTTTGGCGAGGGGGGACCATAGATTGAAGCTCAGTTGAACACTTTCCATGAAAATAACGATACATCAGAGACAAACTCGCAACATCTCTTCTGTGAGATAGAGGTTGCAAGGAGGAGAAAAGGACATCTCCTACGAGGCTACGAAGTCTATTTTGAACTCTATCAAGGCAGGACAAGTTCTTTCTAGCAGCTCCTGCCCAGATGTGGCAACAGTATTCCATCCTTGGACGTACCTGGCTCTTATATAGATAGAGAATAGCATCAGCAGTGAGATATCTACTGGATCGATAGAAAGATCCCACCATTTTTCCAGCGGCCTTGGCAACAGATTTGATATACGTGTTCCATTTAAGATCAGGAGTAATGGTCAAGCCCAGAAGCTTGTCAAAACTTGAGGCCTCCTGAAGACGAGAGCCATTCATTTCAATTGATGACAAATGTGGATTAGAATGTTGATGATGTAAAGAGAGAAGCTTGGTTTTAGATGCATTAAAAGTAACCAGCCACTCCTTTCCCCATTGTACTACGTGCTCAAGATCAGAGGAGAGAGAATTGGAGAGAACTTGCTCGTTTACTGTCTTAGATGTGGTACCATAAATGGTAGTGTCGTCAGCATAAATGTCTACAAATGATGTAAGGATATGATTTGGAAGATCATTAATGTAGATCAGGAAAAGAGTTGGGCCCAGGATGGATCCCTGAGGGACACCGGCATTAATATTGTGAGCTTCTGATTTTTGCCCCTCAACTACTACTCTTATGAATCTATCAGAAAGAAATGATTTAATAATTGAGAAGACATTTCCAGCTATACCATAGCTAGCGATCTTATGAAGTAAACCTTTATGCCATACCCTATCAAAGGCTTTAGATATGTCAAGAGCAATTGCCCTAGAAAGATTGCCACCGTCGAGAGATTTGCTAATCCTATGCGATATAACTGTAAGGACATCTGCTGTAGATCTAGCAGAACGGAAACCATATTGAGTGTCACTAAGAAGGTTATTTTTGTTGAGATGTTTGATTACTTCTGTATTTAATACAGATTCTAGCAACTTACTCATGACGCACAGGAGACTTATTGGCCTGTACTGAGAGGGGGATGAGCGATCACCTGAATTCTTAAATACAGGGCATACTGATGAGATTTTCCAGGGAGATGGGAAACTATTCTCCTTAAGACAACGTTTAAACAGTTTTGTAAGTATGGGCGCTAGTTCAGGTTGAAGTTTTTTGAGTACTATAATTGGAATACCATCAGGGCCAGTTGCTTTACTGGAATCAAGGTTTTTGATTAGCTTGGCAACATCACGTACAGATATACGTATATCACATAGCGTGTTTTCTGATACAAGAGGAAATATTGGGGGTTGGCGGTCTTGGTCGCAAAGGGTAGAATTAGCTGCAAAGTTCTTGACAAAGAGTTTGGCTTTGTCTGATGCTGACGAGATTACCTCAGATCCATTGATAATAGTTGGGATGGAGCACACGCTTCTGTTCAGGATTCTGTTTGCTATTTGCCAAAACTGGTGGGAACCAAGCCGCTGCTCAGCTACTTTGGACTTAACAGATTGAGCATACAACTCTCTTGCGTTCCTTATTACTTTCTTACAATGGTTGCTGGCAGTCCTGAAAACGGCTTTAGTTTCCATACATCTATTACGTTTGAAGCAGTGGAAAAAGTGATTTCTGTGCGCAATGGCAGCAGCACATTCTGGAGAGAACCATGGCTGGCTGTTAGGTTTTTGCTGAAACTTTTTAGAGGGTATGAAATGGTCAATACCTACAATTAACCATTCAGTTAGGTCTAATACTATAGAGGACACATCCTTTTTAAACATGGAATGCAGAGGTAGATCAGATATAAATGTACGGAAGCTATCCCAGTCAGCCTTAGTGTATCGATATACTGTACGATGAAGAGGTACGTCTGGGGACTTATTACATTTCATTTTTATCTTAATTTTAGGTAAACGTTTCATCTGGACTGACATTACCTGCCTGATAGCCAGGGACCCGAACCTTGGATTAACCACTAAGGAGGCTGTCCTATCAGCAGGTACAAAGTATCAGTGCTGCTGTATTGCCATTTGGTGAATGGATTCTGGACCATACAGTAGTTTCTGGTATGGCCTCTCGATGCCATACTAGTGGGTAATTGTTACGGCTTTACCTTATCATGTGACACAAAAAAAAATTTCGTCTTTTTCTCTCTTATTTTCCCTCTCTGTCCTGCTCCAGCCAAGTCTACCGACTTGCACCACAAACCCCAAAACCTCAATGATGATAAATCTCCAAAAAAGAAACACGAGTAAACCTAGAACCCCATCCACTAACATAGACCCCTACTACCAGGTCTCCTTCTCCAACATCAGGTGTCTACATTCCAACCTTCCAGAGGTTGAAACACAATTACAGGAGACGAAACCGGACATATTCTTTCTAAGTGAAACTGGCATAGGGCCAACCACTTCTCTAGACGAATTCATAATTAAAGGATACTCTAACTTAACATCTAAATCTGACCCCCAAGATCGCCATGGGCATGGAATATGTGCCTACATCAAAGATGGCTTCCCATGTGGTAGAGATATCTCCAGAGAAGACCCTAATTTACCTTATATGTGCTTTCGGGTTGCACTAGCTTACACCACTACATTTATATTTGCCCTCTATCGCCCCCACAACAGTGGGGTTACTATCTTTAAGAGCATATCTGAGAAAATTGACCACATCCTGTCTGCTCATCCTTCGGCTAACATTCACATTTGCGGTGACTTCAATATCCATAATGTGGAATGGCTGACCCACTCAAATAAAACCGATGACGAGGGGAGGTTTTGTCTTGATTTTGCCATTGCCTATGACCTCACTCAGGTTGTTCACGAACCCACCCGTGTGCCCGATACACCCGGTCAATACACAAGCCTTCTAGACCTTTTCCTCACAACTTCCCCTGAGCTGTGTTCATGTTCCGTTCTATCTCCTCTGGGATCGTCTGACCACTCTGTTGTAGCAGTTAAGATAAAAACGAAATGTAATAAGTCTTCAGACATACCTCTCCACCGTACTGTATATCGATACTCTATGGCTGACTGGGATAGCTTCCGTACATTCATATCTGACCTACCTCTGCCTTCCATGTTTAAAAAGGATGTGTCCTCTATAGTATCAGACCTGGCCGAATGGTTAATTATAGGCATAGACCGATTCATACCATCCAAAAAATTCCAACAAAAACCTAATAGCCAGCATGGTCCTCCCCTGAATGTGCTGCTGCCATCGCACACAGAAATCACTTTTTCCATAGCTACCAATGTAATAGATGTACTGAGACTAAAGCTGCTTTCAGGACTGCCAGCAACCACTGTAAAAGAGTAATAAAAATATGCAAGAGAGCTATATGCTCAGTCTGTTAAACCCAAAGTAGCTGAGCAGTGGCTTGATTCCCATCAGTTCTGGCAAATAGCAAACAGGATCTTGAACAGAAGTGTGCGTTCTATCCCAACTATCATCAATGGACCTGAGGTCATCTCGTCAGCATCAGACAAGGCCAAGAACTTTGCAGCTAATTCTACCCTATGTGACAATGACCATCAACCCCCTGTATTTCCTCCTCTAACAGACAACACGCTATGCAACATACAAATATCTGTGCGTGAGGTCATCAAGCTAATCAAGAACCTTGATTCCAGTAAAACAACTGGCCCTGACGGCATTCTAGTTATAGTGCTGAAAAAGCTCCAACCAGAACTTGCCCCCATACTTACAAAACTGTTTAAGAGTTGCCTTAAGGAGAAGTGCTTTCCAACACCCTGGAACACCTCATCAGTATTCCCTGTGTTTAAGAATTCAGGTGAAAAGTCTTCTCGCTCTCAGTACAGACTAATAAGTCTCCTGTGTGTCATGAATAAGTTGTTGGAATCCATATTAAATAAAGAAGTAGTCAACCACCTCAAAAGAAACAACCTTCTTAGTGACATGCAATATGGTTTCCGCTCTGCAAGATCTACAGCAGATGTGCTAACGGTTATATCACAAAGGATTAGTGAATCTCTTGACAAAGGTTTCCTTTCCAGGGCAATTGCTCTTGACATATCAAAGGCCTTCGATAAGGTATGGCATAAGAGCCTACTTCACAAGATTTCCAGCTACGGTATTACTGGAAATGTTTTCTTAATCATTAAATCATTTCTCTCCGATAGGTTCATAAGAGTAGTGGTTGATGGGCAGAAATCAGAGGCCCACAGTATTAATGCTGGAGTCCCCCAGGAGTCCATCCTGGGCCCAACTCTCTTCCTGATCTACATCAATGATCTCCCAAAACACATACTTAATCATTCGTTGACATCTATGCTGATGACACGATCATCAGACACATCAAAGGCCGTAAATGACAAAGCAACACATCAAAGGCCGTAAATGACAAAGTTCTCTCTAATACCCTCTCTTCTGATATTGAGCACGTGGTACAATGGGGGAAGAGGTGGCTGGTCACTTTTAAAGCATCCAAAACCAAGCTTCTATCTTTACATCATCAACGCTCTGATCCCCATCTGGCATCAATTGAAATGGATGGCTCTCGTCTAGGAGAGGCTCCATGTTTTGACAAGCTTCTGGGTTTGACCTTTACTCCTGATCTGAAATGGAACACGTATATCAAATCTGTTGCCAGGGACGCTGGGAAAATGGTGGGATCCTTCTACCACTCCAGAAAATATCTCATTATTGATGCAATTCTCTATCTGTATAAAAGCCAAGTACGTCCGAGGGTGGAGTACTGCTGCCACATCTGGGCAGGAGCTGCTAAAAACAACCTATCCTGCTTTGACAAAATACAAAATAGACTTTGTGGTTCAGTAGGGGATGCCCTTTTCTCTTCCCTGCAGCCTCTCTCCCACAGAAGAGACGTTGCAAGCCTGTCTTTGTTTTATCGTTATTTCCATGGCAGGTGCTCGTCTGAGCTCCAATCCCTCGTCCCCCTTCGCCAATCTTTCACAAGAAACACCCGTCTGGCTGAAACTAATGTCAATAATTTTCCCCACTCTTTATCTGTGCCTAAATCCAAACGTAGATTCCATGAGCAAAGCTTCTTTCTTAGAACTGCACGCCAGTGGAACTCTCTGCCGCTTGCCTGTTTCCCACCTGACTACAACTTGGATGTCTTCAAGTCCAACATAAACAAACTTCTGACAAACCGCCCCCTTAAGTAAGACACTCTATCAAAACCCCCAATCCTAATGATTACTACAATGCTATCTCATTGATTACTGTACACTCAATAACTCTTATCCCTGAGTGGCCTTCGGGCCTTGATAAGTGGTGACCCCATGTAAAAAAAAAAAAAAAAAAAAAAACTATAGTGTCAGGTGTTAGAGTCCTCCAGTTAATATTAATTTAAATAATTTGCTTTTATCTATTCATGTTCAAATCAATTTAAATAAATTAATTCATAAATAAAAACAATACATGTCCAAAAAAAAAAAAAACATTTTTTTATAATCTACTGCTTAACCAGAAACATGCGCACATTTTCTTGTTCATTAAAAAAAAGTACAGTTTTATTAGCATACAATTTTTTCGGCAGATACTTACAGTATATAATGCACATGTATATAATCAAATAACATTATAAATAACACCGTAACACGGGGAAAATACCGTAACCAGGGGTCTGAAAACATTATATCCTCATCGTAACCTGAAATATAAGTATCCTAGTGTATCCTGGGGTTTATATATATATATATATATATATATATATATATATATATATATATATATATATAGAGAGAGAGAGAGAGAGAGAGAGAGAGAGAGAGAGAGAGAGAGAGAGAGAGGGGGGTAACCTGGGGCATTTCCATACTATTCTTTTTGTTTGTTGAATTCTGATTCTTGGGAAGGAATATTCAACTCTTGAAACAGATTTATAAAAACTATAACCAGCTCAGTTTTCATACTAGAGACCAAAAACTAATAGAATCAAACAGAAAAGTGGAAAAGTTGACTTTGAAAAAATCATTGACTACATATGAAAATGGGATAATTTCATACCTTTTGACAATCACATAATGTGGGAAATATCAACATATTAAGATAGAAATAAAGCCAACCAGTGAACTGAACATTTATTTAATATCATGCTTATAGAAAAGAAAAAGGTGAAGAGAGAATGTCCTCCTTTCTTTTGCTGCTTTCTCTTCTTTGTCTTTTTTTAAATTGTGGTTAAATTAGTCAAGTCTCAATTATTAGATTTGACACACTGTTGCCAAAATTCCTTAGTCCAAAACACAACTCTCTGTTATTACTCTCTCAACTTCAGAAGCACTTCTGCTGATCGAACTCACTTCTTCAAAATCCAACTCCAAAATGAATACCCTCTCTGAAAAATCAGGACTCTTTTATCTCCAACCATGAGCATCTCATTTGCATATCAGATGGTAACATTGCAAGGATATAAAGAGATAAGGCGGCCATTTTTTTTTTTTTTCTTCATTCATTTTTGGTCCACCCAGATTTGTACAAGTTGCACAAGGCAGGTTGTAATAACTTTTTAAACATTTCAGACCACAAAAACCGCTGAAAACATTCAGCTGCCTTTTGATGGGCCTTTGTCTGTTTCTTTCAGACCTAGCCAGCATTCGTGTCAATTTACTCATGAAGAAATCCTTTATAGTCTTCTTATGATTGACAAAATATCGAATAATCGCAAATTCACTAGTAAGAAATGGCGGGAGAGGCTTGAAATATGTAGAAAGGAAGCTTGTTTCATGTTAAGTAACTATTAGTTTATGTACTGGAATCCTTTACGAAATTCACTAACCCAGAGGTATGGAATTTCCCAAAGCCCATGTTCATCTGACAAAGCAGAAATTCCACATTAGGGCACTTCTAGGCTCTTTTTTTTGTTTTCTTTCTTGTTTTTTACTTATAAGTTACAGTAAATAACAAACTTAGACAGTAGAGAGCACATAACTATAAGTATAAGGATGACTGAAAAGTTGAATTGTTGTGCTTACTTCAGGATAGCTCTGGATTGTGTTGCTAAATCAATTAATGTTCACTATAGACAACAACAGTTGCAATACTTTGAGAGGAAGTCACCTAAAAACGCAACTCCTTCTTGCGAAGAGTTGCTTAAAGCATTGAATTATTCCCTTTAACTGAACGGCTTTTCACCCCATGTATGGAATTACTCCAGGTGTGGAATTGCCCCAGGTTACCCCATATATATACATACATATACTGTATATATATATATTGTAAAATGTTTTTGACTCCTAATGGGGGTATGAGTCGAATGGATTCGCCAATCATTTTTATAAACACCGGCTGTGCTAAACAACCAATGAAAACGTTTCAAAATTAGAAAAATTGTCGAATTTTGGGTTCAATCAGTTCGCCGTTAACTACGCCACGGACCGCATCTGATTCTTGGCCGCCATTTTGGCTACTGATCTGAACTACGCCGCCATCTTTGTTCAACACAATGTCTCAAAACTTAACAGGTTATGCGCCCAGCCATCATCTTTTCTTTGATGGATCGGAATCTAAATCCAAATTGTGGCTGGTAAAATTTCTGGGATATCTAAGTATTCGAAAACTACACAAAGTCATACAATCTCCATCAGAGAATCCAAACGATCCCAAATTTCTCGAAAAGAACGCGACTGTTTTTGCAGAACTGATTCAATGTTTAGACGATAGAAGTCTGTCTCTGATTATAAGAGACGCATTGGATGATGGGAGGAAAGCATTGAACATATTAAGAGAACATTATTTATCAAAAGGGAAACCGAAAATAATATCCCTATATACAGAACTAACGTCTCTGAAACGTAACGAGGATGAAAGTATTACCGACTACATTATAAGGGCAGAAACAACCGCCAATGCCTTAAAACTCTCAGGTGAAATAATAAGCGATAGCTTGTTGATATCAATGACCCCCAAGGGACTTCCAGCCGATTTTAAACCATTTGCAACTGTTATAACTCAGAAAGACAAACCCATAAATTTCAGCGAATTTAAAGTGGCATTGCGCAGTTACGAAGAGACTAATCATATGCTCGTGGACAATAATAACTCCAGCAATATTATGAAGTTCAAAAATGCTTCTCGGAAGCAGACAACACCAAATTACGCACCTCACCGCAACGTATTCTCCAAAAGTAATTTTCCCAACAAAAAGAATAAAATTATCTGCTATCATTGTGGACGACCCAACCACAAAAGTTTCCAATGTCGATGTAAACGCTCTAAAATGGACTCTGTAAAATACGTTGAGAACTTTGAGGAAGAACATACATTTCTATTCACATGTAACTTTGACAATACCACAAACGGTAAAAATCTCGTTGTAGACTGTGGTGCTACAGAACACGTTATCACCAAGGAATCTGATTTTATTAATTTTGATTCAAACTTTAATCCTGAAAGTCATTTTGTCGAACTTGCCGACGGTAGTCAAATAAATGATATAGTATTGAAAAGAGGCGATGCTAAAATATCCCTAAAAATAATAAAGGCGAAATCTGTAACTGTATTCTAAAAAATGCTCTGTTCATACCTACATTTAAGCAAGACATATTTTACGTGCAGGCTGCAATTAAACAAAGCGCGAATATACAATTTGGCCAAAATAAATAAAAATTGATATACCCCAATGGAACTGTATTTGACATTAAAGAAAATGGCCAACTATATTATTTGAAAAGTATAGTTCCCTCAAAAACTGCCTGTCACGACTTGGAAACCTGGCATAAAATTCTAGGACACTGCAATACAGCTGATATTAAAAAATTACCAAATGTAGTCGAAGGCATGAAAATAATACCTTAAGACGATCTCCCAAATTGTGATGTGTGTGCACAGGGGAAAATGACAAAAGATATAAGCCGAACGCCAAACAAAAAAACTACGGAAATTCTCTCACTTGTGCATTGTGACTTAGCAGGTCCGATCAGCCCGATGGGGAGAAATAATCTAAGGTACGTTTTGAACTTTTTGATGATTTTTCCGGTTTAATTATAGTTTATTTTCTAAAAAGCAAATCCGACACTATCCTGGCCACTAAGAAATATTTAGCTGATGTTGCCCCGTACGGTTCTGTAAAATGTATTCGCTCAGACAATGGGACTGAATTTACTAGTAAAGACTTTGAACTTCTATTAATTAACCACCGTATTAAACACGAAAAATCAGCGCCGCATTCCCTCTTCCAAAATGGCACTGCTGAAAGGGCATGGCGAACCCTTTTTGAGATGACAAGATGCCTACTTATCAAATAGAAATTAGCGCATAGTTTATGGACATACGCTTTAATGGCAGTAGCAATAAATAGATCGTTCAATAAGAGGCTAGGAAAAACCTAAAATGAACAGAATGCATCTATTTGGTTCTGATTACTTTGCATTTATAGAAAACACCAGTAAACTAAATACTAAAAGCGAAAAAGGTACTTTCGTAGGTTACGATAAAAATAGTCCGGCATATTTAATCTACTTCCCAAACCAAAATGCCATAAAAAGGGTTAGATGTGTAAAATTCGATGATACATTAAATTTAAAAATTGCGATCCAGTGGATGAAAAACGTGAAATATTACCTAGCATCTTAATCGATCACAATGAAAATATTAATAACGATGACAATTACAGTAGAACTTCTGACGAAAATATTAACCAGACACGTCGATACCCAATAAGGGAGCGAAAAAGGCCAGACTTCTTACAAATTAAAAAGATACAAGATTACACCGTCGATTACTGTTATTTTTTGAACAGCATACCGGAAAGTTATAATGAGGCGATTAATTCAGAAAATCTCCAAGAATGGGAACAAGCTATGGTATCCGAATTAAAAGCTTTATCTGAAAATAACACATACGAAATAGTGGCAAAACCAACAGATAAAAATATAATTTCTTCACGCTGGGTTTTTTTCCAAAAAAATCACAGCTTCTGGCAGTGAAACTTTTAAAGCAAGCTTTGTTGCAAAAGGTTTTTTACAAATTTCTGGAGTGGAATATTTTGCAACATTTTCACCAACGACAAATTTAACGACAATTAGAATTTTATTACAACTTGCCGCTCAATACAATTTAAAAATACATCAAATGGATGTAAAAAATGCTTATTTAAATGCTCCGATTGACTGTGAAAATCCCTCCAGAGGGATTAAATGCTTCGATTGACTGTGAAAATTCCTTCAAAGGGATTTAAAATGAAAAACAAAAATTAGGTGTGGAAATTACATAAATCGTTATATGGACTAAAACAAAGTGCACACAATTGGAATTTAACACTCCATAATTATTTAATAGAACAGGAATTCAAACAATGTCCCATAGACCCGTGCATGTATACCAAACATGTAGGTAATAAATTGTTGATTTTGTTTTTTTGGGTTGACGATATATTACTCGCCTCAAACTACGACAACACTTTAAAAGATGTTAAAAATGAATTAAATAAAAAATTTAAAATGGCCGATCTTGGACGACTGTCATCTTGGTATAAAATTTACCTGTGAAAATGAAACTATAACTATGAACTAATCACAATACATTGAAAAAATTCTACTCAAGTTTGGAATGCAAGAGTGTAAGCCGCGTTCAACTCCCGTCGAAATGGACATAAATAAAAATATAGGGACCGAAACAAAATCCATAGATAATCGAATATACAGGGAAATTGTAGGGAGCCTCATCTACTTGATGACTGCAACAAGGCCTGACATATGTTACACTGTAACAAAGCTATCTCTCAAAACTTATCGAAACCGACAATTAAAGACCTTAATCGTGCAAAACAAATCCTTCGTTACCTAAAAGGAACTAAGGAACAATCTTTAATATTTAAAAACATACATATCCTCAAAATTTAGAAGGCTTTTGGATTCAGATTGGGGTAACTCTGAGGATAGAAAAATTCTTTTTGACCAATGAGAATAAAAACAAATTTCCCCAAAATCAGAAGAAAAAAAACAAAAAAAAACAATTATTTTATTGGTTTATTTTTCTTTGTTCATTTCTTTGTTTATTTTTATTTTTTATTTATTTATTTATTTTTCTTTCCTTTTCTCAAGTGAAACCAAAATTGAATCCGAAAGGATTTTTCCATTATATCAAAAAAGGGGGTGTGTAAAAGGTTTTTGACTCCTAATGGGGGTAGATATTTATTTGCTGCCCACCTCAGCAAAATGTGGCACAAGGCCGGAAAGTGGGAACCCCGCAGGCTCCCCTAAAGGAGGGGAACTCCTGCAATTTTAAAAATTGCCTGAGTAACCCCGTCGGCATTCCCCGGTCGGGGCGCCTCAGGCAGCAAGCAATAAACTTGCCCCACCGGAAAGCCCGGTGGCAAGGCCTGGGAGGGTGGACCTCCTAGGTATTACCCAGGCGGTGTACCTCAGTCCAACAGGTGCTGGGCCGGTTCCCGGCCCCTCACCTGTTGGGCTGAGTGTCAAGTGACGAATCCTTGACTGGTACTACCCTGTCTCCATGCAGCCGAAGCCGCTTGGAGACATCCCATCACAATGGACTTGTAATGGGGGTATGAGACGAATGGATTCGCCAATCATTTTTATAAACACCGGCTGTGCTAAACAACCAATGAAAACGTTTCAAAATTATTATAAAAATTGGCAAATTTTGGATTCCATCAGTTCGCCATTAACTACGCCACAGACCGCATCTGATTCTTGGCCGCCATCTTGGTTACTGATCTGAACTACGCCGCCATCTTTGTTTAACACAATGTCTCAAAACTTTACATATATACATATGTGTACTGTATATATGCACATACATACATATACTGTATATATATATATATATATATATATATATATATATATATATATATATATATATATATATATAATGATGATGCTTGCTACTTCTTGACAGAAGTTTGCCATCTCTTCCTTTAGTGTTATTGCATCCGTGTGCACGTAGATGACTCTCCAATCCAGTTTTAGCCCTATATGAAAGTTCACAAATGTGGCATAAAAACTTTCCTTCTTGTAAAGCTGATCGCATGATAATATTGTGAATCCTCGAATGTCGTGTCAGGCCACTTTTAGATTTGCAGATTAGACCACACATATGACAACTTAGCATTGCAAGGTCTCCTCATAAGACTGTCGTTCCTGTCTTTGATTGTGTGATCATATGATTAACAAACCCAGTTTTTGACAAAAAATATCTGTCACATACAGTGCACTTCAGTTCCTGTTGCAATTTCTCTGACATTATATTATTGTCCTGCTTTCTTGAAACGCGTTTTAAGACAGCAAGCTCTACATGCTGCTCTTTAAAAGTCTTACAACTTTCTCTGATGGTTTTTCTCCACAGTGATTGATCTTTCGCTTGGGCTTCTCGGTTATGTACATCCATCTCCAGTATTTTCAAGTTGTTCTTCAGAGAATCCTTAAACCTTTTCCTTGGTTTATGTTGTGGTTTTTTACCTCCATCTATCTCGCCATAAAACAGTTGCTCAGGAAGTCTTTTGTCCTCCATTCTAACCAAGTGTCCAGTCCTGATTTTGAATGATTTTCATTTCAATACTATTGCTATTTGATCGCTCAAGAACCACAGTGTCAGGTGTTAGAGTCCTCCAGTTAATAGTAAGTATTCTCCAAATACAACTTTTGTGAAACCTTTCCAATAACGAGATTCCTTCTATATGTTGTCAAAATCTCTGACCCATATAGCAATGTAGTGATAACGCATGCTTCGTAAACACTTAGTTTTGTTTTTAGATG
This sequence comes from Euprymna scolopes, assembly GCF_053919585.1. NCBI lineage: Eukaryota > Metazoa > Mollusca > Cephalopoda > Sepiida > Sepiolidae > Euprymna > Euprymna scolopes. The sequence continues at coordinate 114,095,721 of NC_136488.1, forward strand.
AGATTCCCTGATCAGGCCATACACGTTTCTATAATTTGCCAAAATCAGAACTAGCTTTGGCTATTCTGTGATTTATCTCAGCATCAAGCATACAGTCATAATCAGTGTACTACTCAGATATACAAAATTGTTTGTGACATTTAACTTTTTACCATCAACCAAGATGTTTGGTTCAACATATGGCATTCCTATAGGATATGAATACATATGTTTTCTTGAGGCTGATAGTAAGTCTGAAAGCTTTGCAAGCTTCTGATAACTTGTCCATAATCATCTGTGTATTTGTTTCTGAGTGTGAATCATCTGCATATAAAAGTTACAGAACAAGGTTCTGAAACGCTTTTGACTTTGCGTTGAGACGTCTAAGGTTAAAAGGTTTACCTGATGCGCGAAACTGAAACTTCACCCCAATGTCGCAATTGTTAAAAGCATGCATCAGCATCACAGCAAAATATATGGAAATCAAGTACGTCACCTTGTTTAACACCGTTTTCAACTGAAATTGGATCAGACAGAGATCAATTAAAGTTCACTCGAGCTTTCATATTATGGTATAACTGCTGAAGCAACTCTACAAAACTAGTAGGACAGCCTAGCTTCCTAAGAATCTTCCAGAATGCTAAGCGATTAATGGAATCAAAAGCTTTTTTCAGATCGAAAAAAATTGATACAAAGGCACTTGCTGCTCCATACATTTCTCCATTAGCTTTCGCACATAGAATAACATGTCCATTATGCCGCGGCCAGATCTAAAACCGCATTGGTTTTCTGGGGAGAGCGAGGGACAAATCCGTTTCAGCCATCGATTTAGCAAAATCTCTGCTAAAACATTTCCCATTGCTTCAAGCAAGCTAATTCCTCTATAATAACCACACTCAGATTTTGGTCCCTTTCCTCTATAAATTGGGATTAATATTGCATCAACCCAATCTTGAGGGATATCATTACCAGGCCAAACAGCAATGATGAGTGTATGGACTGCGTTGATAATGCTATCACCCCCAAATAGTACTAACTCAACAGGTATACCATCAAGTCCGTGTGCTTTTCCCTGTTAATGTGGTTTTGGTCTCATCAGTGCTGGGATCAGTCACCATTTCATCAACGACCTCCTTTTGAGGGAGACTATGAATAAATATATCGTTTACTTCAGACTGATTATCAAAAAGATCTCGAAAATGTCCTGTCCACCATTCCATAATCCCCTCCACATTGTTTAAAAGAGCAGTACCATCTTTGGATTTCACAGGTACAAATGTTGGAGATTGTGGTCCAAAAGCTTGTCTAATCTTGTAGTACATATCTTTAAAATTTTTGCGGTCAAAATCAGTCTGGATGTCTGCTGACAGATTGGCCCACCACTTGTTCTTCAATCTGTATATCTCACTATACGTTTAATTTTGCTTCTTTATATGCTTTCTTTGCATTTAATTTAACTGATCGATTAGAACACAAACATATCTCGTGAGCTTTGTTCTTCTCTTCCAAAGGACTGGAGATCATAGAATCATTTTCATCAAACCAATCCCTATGTTTGGATTACTTAAAGCTAAAAATTTCAGCTTCTTTTCTATATACTTATAATATGAACTGCATAAAATGTTTTTCTATATACTTGTAATATGAACTGCATAAAACGTTTTCTTTGCCCAATTACAAAATACTAATCTATTTTTGAACATATATAAAACTAAACTTTTATGCCTACCTGTTAATACCTATTCTGATACTACACTTCATCTTTTCTGTTTTCCGTCAGTGAAGGGAAATACTTCTAGACTGAGATAATGTAAATGTTTGTCTCAATCCAGAATTTTCCTTTTTGGGGTACTAGATTTTCCGTGTTTAACTCTGCCCTTGTAGGGAGGCATGTAAAAAGAGACTGGAAACTCCATTGAAACTTGTTTCCTTTTGTATAAAAAGAATTTTCAAAGTGTATTCTTTGCAATGAGTCCAAATATGCTTTATATATTTTTTAATTTCTTTTTCAAACCAGTTCACAGACATGGAAACTCCAAATCATAAACATGAAATTCTTTAAATTTAATAATTTTATTATAGTTACTTGAATTCCACTCCAAACCATTTCAAGGTGTTCAAAGTTTTATTCACACCTTTTGTCCACCTCTTGTGAGGTTTACCAATTTTTTAAAAGTCCCCGACATGAAAAAAAAAATGACAAAAGCTTTTTGAAGCACAAAATAAATGAATTAAAAAAATTAAATACAGAAGTAATCAAACATCTCAACAAAAATAACCTTCTTAGTGACACTCAATATGGTTTCCGTTCTGCTAGATCTACAGCAGATGTCCTTACAGTTATATCGCATAGGATTAGCAAATCTCTCGACGGTGGCAATCTTTCTAGGGCAATTGCTCTTGACATATCTAAAGCCTTTGATAGGGTATGGCATAAAGGTTTACTTCATAAGATCGCTAGCTATGGTATAGCTGGAAAAGTCTTCTCAATTATTAAATCATTTCTTTCTGATAGGTTCATAAGAGTAGTAGTTGAGGGGCAAAAATCAGAAGCTCACAGTATTAATGCCGGTGTCCCTCAGGGATCCATCCTGGGCCCAACTCTTTTCCTGATCTACATTAATGATCTTCCAAATCATATCCTTACATCATTTGTAGACATTTATGCTGACGACACTACCATTTATGGTAGCACATCTAAGACAGTAAACAACCAAGTTCTCTCCAATTCTCTCTCCTCTGATCTTGAGCACGTAGTACAATGGGGAAAGGAGTGGCTGGTTACTTTTAATGCATCTAAAACCAAGCTTCTCTCTTTACATCATCAACATTCTAATCCACATTTGTCATCAATTGAAATGAATGGCTCTCGTCTTCAGGAGGCCTCAAGTTTTGACAAGCTTCTGGGCTTGACCATTACTCCTGATCTTAAATGGAACACGTATATCAAATCTGTTGCCAAGGCCGCTGGAAAAATGGTGGGATCTTTCTATCGATCCAGTAGATATCTCACTGCTGATGCTATTCTCTACCTATATAAGAGCCAGGTACGTCCAAGGATGGAATACTGTTGCCACATCTGGGCAGGAGCTGCTAGAAAGGACTTGTCCTGCCTTGATAGAGTTCAAAATAGACTTCGTAGCCTCGTAGGAGATGTCCTTTTCTCCTCCTTGCAACCTCTATCTCACAGAAGAGATGTTGCGAGTTTGTCTCTGATGTATCGTTATTTTCATGGAAAGTGTTCAACTGAGCTTCAATCTATGGTCCCCCCTCGCCTAACTTTCACAAGAAACACTCGTCTAGCTGTAAACACTATCAATAATTTCCCCCACTCTTTATCTGTGCCTAAACCTAAACGTAGATTCCATGAACAAAGCTTCTTTCTTAGAACTGCACGCCTGTGGAATTGTCTTCCGTTTTCCTGCTTTCCGGCTGACTACAATCTGGATGTGTTCAAGTCTAAAGTAAATAAGTTCTTGATGAGCCGTTCCATATAAGTTATTAAATTTACCAAATTTTCATTACTAATGATTACTATATTGACCAATTTCTACTGTACACTCTTTAACCCTTATCCTTGAGTGGCCTCTGGGCCTTGATAATGTGGTGATGCCTTTGTAAAAAAAAAAAAAATTATATTTTTAAGTTTTTATAATTTGATTATCAATATTTTTAATGGACAAAATTTGGAAACATTTTTTGAGGACTTTGTAAACACAGCTGCATTCTTTTAAAAATTACCAAATTATGCAAAGTTTCCTTTTTTTTTTAACTCGAGTAGAATAAATTTATGACGTATGTTGATGTTATCAGAATAACAGCGCATAATAAAAATGGCACAAGTATAAATGACACTAATAAAATGGCGCACGTACATAAATAGCAAAATATTCAGTCATCAAGATTAACAAAACGCACTTGAAGATGATCCGAGGTCACATAGTTCATCTATACAACAAGAATAATATGCATAATGAGAACAATAGTCCAAACAATCCAATTTATTTTGTCTTCAAGATAATAAAATCAATTGATGGGGAGAGGTTGATACCCAGATTTAGGATTAGTGAGAAAGTTAAGGGAACGTTGTTTTTTAACCCCCACCCGTCCAAAACACATAACACTTATCATCCTTAACAAACAAAAACAAAAAAAAAACATAAAAAATGGTTATATACCTTTAAAACGATATTTGTTTTGACACTTATCCAGAGATCATTTTACGTTAAATTTGTATGTGAAACTGATCCTCCATTGTAAATTCTAAAATCATTGGTTTCCTTTGCACAAATTTTCCCGAGTATTCACATGTAATCACCTTTAAAAAGCAAAATCTTATTTGAGCAAGAAGGTGAGGAGCCGTGTCTATTTTTAAAAGTACATATATATTTTTTAATTTGACAAAATTCTTAATGTTTTCCCTTCATCTAATATATTCAAGATTAAACTTTTTAGCGATATTTTTAATTTGGTCATTTTTCCGATTCGTACCATTTAAAAAAAATTGTTTCTTGGTTTGTTTGTGTACAATTGTTAAAATATCGGTCATGTTTTAACTTATTTAATTTTAGGATATAATTTTTTTGTTAAATAATTCTTTTTGTCTGGGTCAATTCTATTAAGACAAAATAACGTTTTCTTCTTTCATAAAAATAATTGACATTGTTAGGTAAATATTCTTTAAATAAAGAAAAATAATATCTATTTATTTAAAACTGTATCAATTTAATTCTTTTGAATTAAATTTCTACAATCAAAGCAATAAAAACATTTTCTTTTTACCATAAAAATAATTGTCAGCTAAAATTAATAAAGCAAATGCCAGTTTTTGAAATGAACTTATTTAAATGTGTTCGGTTTTAGTCGCCGGCAGTGACGGCTCGTGCCTAAGATTAGTGGGGGTGCTGTTTAAAAAAAATGCGTATTGTTTTAATATTGTGTAAAAATAAAACAAACATAAAAAATATACATAATTTATACGTATGCACACGTATAAAAATACAATAACTTAAAGGAATTCTAAATAGATGTAAATATTTGGAATAGCTTACTTATTATATTTATTTGAAAGTAAATTCCATTCTTCTTGTTTTAATTTGTGAGAAAAGATTGATAATTTTCTCCTTAACTTCTGAATGACTGCTGGTGCTCCTTAGAAAAGTTTTATTCTTTTCAGAGTTGAAAAACAACGTTCTGCCTCTGATGTAGTCATGGGAATTGTCAAGATAATTTTTATGAGTTTTGTGATTTCACTAAGAACATCGTTTAAATTGTTTTCCAAAATAAATTTCAGGAGATCAATTACTTTGCAATACTCATGGATATCTGACCTACTATAAAATATTTCTAGCTCAGTTTCAAGCTTTTGTTTGTCAATCATGAGATATGCTTCAATTGTCAAGGATATCTCTTCTGTAGGTAGTTCTTTCTTAAAATTAGCAAAGCTTTTCTTGTTAAACAATTTAGCAAGTATAATTCAAGAATATCTGTCCGTTATAACAACAGATATATAGTCACACAGTTCTTTAGCTTCGGCCTTGAGTGCTTGTGAAGGATTTTCACAGTATTTGGAGTTTCTTATCTCTAAAATAGCAGTTTTGAAATTTGCTATGTATTCATTGACTTTATATATGCTAATTTCCCGAGATTGCATTTGATTATAAATATTTTCAACATGAGACATAATTTGATGAAATAGCTCCAACCAAAATATGAAATTTTCATCGTTCAAATATTTCAGAATTCCTGTCGCTTCTGCAACGGTTTCATCTACATATGATGTTGACTGAATTTCAGTGAGACATTTTTTTAATGTTTGAACATTTTCATGGACTCTATTTTGGTCCGTATGTTAAATTTCCACCTTGTGGCGGATGGACGTGGAATGCTTACATCCAGATGCTTCTTAAGAATGGACAGACGCTGTGGTGATCTAGAAAAGAAAGTCGGAATAGCCAAAATGTTAGAGATAAATATTCTAGCATTTCGTGTAATGCTTGCTGCATTCCTCATTATTAAATTAAGTTGATGCGCATAACAGTGAGTGAAATGTAAACTGCTTTTATTTTCGCCTGAACACCAGCTTTTTTGCCTTTCATGACATTTGTACCATAAAATGTCTGAGCTATCAGTTTTTGGAGATTCCCTTGAAGGTTTATATCCAATTGTTGTAGCATACATTTTGATATTCCATCAGCGGTTTGGTTTTCTGGAATAAAGAATCCCCAAAAGCGTTCAAGTATTTTTTCATCCAAGACGTACCGTAAAACAATGATCATGTGTGTATGTTCAAACACATCTGTTGTATCGTCAGCCATGACAGCTGCAAAGGAAGCTTTGCTAATTTCTGCCCTTATTTCATCACGGTATATTTGTAAAAGACAGTCAAGTATGTCATTCTGAATGGTCTTGGAACACCTTTGAAGACACTACTGGTTTCTAAGTGATTCTTTAAATCTGGATCTAATTTAGATGCAAAATTTACTAATCCTCTAAATACACCTGGATTTACTGAATCATCTTTTTCATCATGTCCTCGTAAGGGAGTTTCAAAGTTCCCACAAAAGAAAATACAATCTATTATTTTAGAAAAAATTTTACGGTTCTTCTTAACATTCATGTTATGATGATTGATTGAAAGTCTGCAGGCCCCACTAAGTTTTTCTTTAATATTTACGGTCCCCAAAATTGATAGGGAAACTACATTGTCAACGTGCTTCTTTGACTTCTCATGCTTTTCAGTTCTATCTTTCATTTTGCTAATAGTTCTGAAACCATCTTTTGTCCACGTTACATCACCTCCAAACAACAAACAAGGAAAGCAGAACAATGCCTTTTTTAGTTCACAGCCGCAAAGCCAACTTGTCCGTTGGTACCAGTCAGAATTAAAGCTACGAATATACACTTTGTTGTTGCTAATGCCTGGCTGAGATATTTGAATATCAGGCGTTGAACGGCCTCTTTTCTTAATTTCAACTTTATCATGGAGAGGCAGCTGTGAAAACTCAATCTGTTGAAGTTCACTTACCGTCACAGAAGTTATATCTTGGGGATGCAAGGAGGCCATGGTTAAATTCTTTTTATATCAATTGTGTTGGGAAAGGTAAGTACTAGGTAGTCTATTAGTAGAATATTAATTAGGGTAGAAGGAATACAATGTTTACGTGATCCTCTTTTTGCGATTCAACTGAACCGGAAGTTCTAACTAATTTGAATCATACTTTTATAACTTTTAGATAACAGATTTTTATTAACGAAAAAAGTTTTACTATTTAAAAACGTTTTTATTTATAAAAAGCTTGTTGTTAATTAAAAATAGACGTATAACAAAATAAGCTTGCCATTAAAATTGTCTTTTTTTAATACAGATATTTTTTAACTTTGCCATTATAAGCCGTCGAAAAAAGGATAATACGCAAAAACATTTTAATAAAAAAATATTATTTTAAATTGTGTACACTTTACAGAGTAATAAAAAAATATACAAATATATTTCTTTTAAACTTTACAGATTAAATAAATTTTATGGGCTTTTTCCGCAGGCAAACAAACGAAAAAAAATTTATTTACAATTTTTTAATAATTTATTTTTTCATAAAAACAAAAACTTTGAAATTTACTTGCTTGCACACGATGGTAAAGTTAGGAGTTTACCATTTAAAATGGTTTTATTGGATAACAGTTTTATTTAAAATTTAAAAATGTGTTTATAACTAAACTTTGTAAATAAAATATAGAATAAAAAAGCTTACATGTTTGTACTATGAGCAACATTTAAAGACATTTTTAACTAAAATGTATTTAAAAAAATAAAATTTTCTTCGCTTTTCTATAGAAAAAAATGTAAATATATTTTATTCTGTAAAGTTTAACTACCACAAAATAAATAGATTTCAAACTACATAAAAACACAAACAAAATAAGCCGTACGTGAAAAAATAACATTAGTCACGTTAGTAGTTTTACGGGTAAAAAGCCCGAACACTTTTAATAAAAAAAAAAAAGTTTCGCATATTGTATATTTTTGTCTGCATTTAAAAGTGTGAGAATTTTTTTTAAGGTGGAGATTTATTTACAAGAACACGTTACACTTTTTAATAATAATAAAAACAAAACATTTGTAAACAAGCCTTTTAAAAAAATAATAATATAAGCGAAAACACGCAAACACCGGATTTCACGTGCGTTTGGAACTGCGAAAACGACAGTTCCAAATTAGCTTTCATCCGCCGTCTGAAGCGGGTATGCGTATAAGCGAACTTCACTAAGAATGTGTAACTGTGAATTTCGCAGCTCCAAGCAAAGTTTTACTTTTATACTTATATGAATATGGGGACAGTTATCGACATTAGGCTTCAGGATTATATATATATTATTATGATATATTATCACATAGAAAGGAAAAAATAAACGCATTATTTTACCGTGTATCGATAATATTGAGTAGAAATGATTGGGGGGGGTGCTGCAGTTCCACAGCTCCAGGCACGAGCCGCCACTGGTCGCCGGACCAGGACATAATTTGAATTTGCAACAAAGCATATAAAATCGGTTAAATCGGATTTTTTTGTTGACCTTAGAAACATCAGATGAATCATTGCTGACCATATTTGTAATTGGACGATCTCATTTTTTATGTAAATTGATAACGTATATTATTAACATATTACATCGATTTTGTCTAACCGATCATTGCTCAAAAGGTGAACTTCTCACATTATTCATGCCTTGCTTAGCCGAAATTTGATCGTGCAGTAAATCTCAAGAATAAGGCTTCTGATGGAGTTAAAAGATGGATGGTTCCGAAAACATGGTTTCGAATTTCAACTCTTTCGGATTCTTTGTAATCAATGTTTGTTGCAAACCTTATAAGATATCGGCGATCCTCGATTTTCTGTTTTTATAGATTTTAGTTATTCTCTTTGTCCATCGGGTGGCTGGTCTGTTACGCTTAAGTTTGAAATAGCAATTTTCCTTGGCCTGTATTGCTTAAGTTTGAAATAGATTTCCTTTGACCTGACACGTTAAATTTATGTTGCCAGATACACAGAATGAATAGGCGCATCTAAAGGTTGGATCGGTTGTTACTTTCTTCCTCGACAACCAACTTGATTGTTCAGCATCCAATAGTGCGTCTACCAAATCTACAGATAATTAGCGTAAGTACTTTGCTTAGACAGGTGTGAAAATACGGGTAAAAAACTAAGGATAAGGGTTAATGAGAGTTACTACGCCATAGTTGACCAAACGTGATAAGGAAAATGAATTTTTGTGGGTGTGGCGGTTAAACCCGTTTACGAGACAAGATGCAGGTATACAGGTGATTATGTAGAATAAGGAAATGATTATGATAAATTTCTTATCAGATGAAATTAGATGAAACGTTTTTAAGATGTTCAACATTTCGGAGATGAAGTGCTGTTACTAAGAATATTATTTACATACTCGTCCGCCATGACCTAAAATGTGTGTGTTGGATATGACCTTAAACTATATCCTATATATATCTAGCTTGCGGGCTTTGGGGAGTGTGGAGCCACCCTTTAATTGTTATTGCTCCCAGGTTCACTCTGACCTGGAGTGGTAGTACCTGTTAGGGTCTCAACTATGGGTTAAATAGAAACCGACTTGAAAAAACAAAAAACAAATATATATTCTATTAAAAACTTTTCTTAAAAATCATTGGATTCGGCATTAAATAACCTGAAAAAGGTTGATATGCCGTAAAACAACCAACCAAGCTAAAAGTGAGGGCATATATTTTTCTTGTTTCCAAACTTAGGCACAGCATTCATAATCAAATTCATTTGAAAAGTTATCGTCTTGTTTACATTAGAAAAGATATTCTTTAATCAACTGCTGCTGATTGATATACTCGCTTGAATATATAGTAAATTACTTCCATTACTATTAGATGCAATGGAATAGCTATGCATGTACATATAGATATTGAAACGGAGCCTCAAAGTGAATTGTGCACAGCCATCATCACTGTTACTGTTGTATTCACAATGTTTCAATTTTTTTATATTCTCAATTTTATAGATAATAATGAACTCTTCCACTCACTCTAAAGACCCGGAGAATCTTTCTGTTATACTGTCGGGTTTTGCACTTGTGGCAGTCGGACTGACGTATACCTACACTCTTCGTTTGTGGTATTAATCAATCAATATATTTTGTTTTTACTAATTATCGAGTTGTGTCTCTCTTCCGGATTCTTACAGGACTACAACATTATGTAATGTACACACACACATGTAAGCACTCAAGATCAGCAGCCTTGAGCCAGACTGGCACAAGGGCAAATGAAAAAGAAAGTAATTTAAGATTGATCTTTAAACATGATGCAAACATGGAATCAACATAAAAAGGAGTACATGAATTGCCTAATGAATACTCTCACAGACTATGGAATTTGTTATGCTAATGTTAAAGCCTCTCTTGGATACAATGTATTAAGCATTCCAATTATTGAAATTAATTAAAGAATACACATCAGTTATTATATCAATTTTTGCATGAAGCATGACAAAAACAGAAATCTGAATCAACCTTTTCAAAATGAGTAAACAAAAATCAGATAATATTTTCTGAACATTATTAACTGTGCGTCATGAGTTGCTGGAATCTGTGTTAAATAGAGAAATAATCAACCATCTCAGCAAAAATAACCTTAGTGACACACAATATGGTTTCCGTTCTGCTAGATCTACAGCAGATGTGCTTACAACTATATCTCATAGGATTAGTGAATCCCTCGACGGAGGCTACTTTTCTAGGGCAATTGCTCTTGACATATTTAAGGCCTTTGATAGGGTATGGCATAAAGGTTTACTTCATAAGATCTCTAGCTATGGTATAGCTGGAAATGTCTTCTCAATTATTAAATCATTTCTCTCTGATAGGTTCATAAGAGTTGTGGTTGATGGGCAAAAAATCAAAAGCTCACAGTATTAATGCTGGAGTCCTTCAGGGATCCATCCTGGGCCCAACTCTTTTCCTGATCTACATTAATGATCTTCCAAATCACATCCTTACATTATTCGTAGACATTTATGCTGATGACACTACCATCTATGGTAGTCCATCTAAGACCGTAAACGACCAAGTTCTCTCCGATTCTCTCTCCTTTAATCTTGAGCACATGGAACAATGGGGAAAGGAGTGGCTGGTTACTTTTAATGCATCTAAAACCAAGCTTCTCTCTTTACATCATCAACGCTCTGATCCCCATCTAGCATCAATTGAAATGAATGGCTCTCGTCTTGGGGAGGCCTCATGTTTTGACAAGCTTCTAGGCTTGACCTTTACTCCTGATCTGAAATGGAACACATACATCAAATCTGTTGCCAAGGCCGCTGGAAAAATGGTGGGATCTTTCTATCGATCCAGTAGATATCTCACTACTGATACAATTCTCTATCTATATAAGAGCTAGGTACATCCATCTGGGCAGGAGCTGCTAGAAAGGACTTGTCCTGCCTTGATAGAGTTCAAAACAGACTTCGTAGCCTCATAGGAGATGTCCCTTTCTCTTCCCTGCAACCTCTTTCTTACAGAAGAGATGTTGCGAGTTTGTCTCTGCTTTACCGTTATTTTCATGGCAAGTGATCGACTGAGCTTCAATGGTCCCCCCTCTCCAAACTTTCACAAGAAACTATCTGAATACACTATCAATAATTTCCCCCACACTTTACCTGTGCCTAAACCTAAACGTAGATTCCATGAACAAAGCTTCTTTCTTAGAAGTGCACGCCTGTGGAACTGTCTTCCTTTTTCCTGCTTTCCAGCTGACTACAATCTGATTGTCTTCAAGTCCAACGTAAACAAGTTCTTGATCAGCCATTCCACTTAAGTTAACAAATTTACCGAATTTCCATTATTAACAATTACTTTCTTGTCCAATTGACTACTGTACACTCTTAACGCTTATCCTCGAGTGGTCTCTGGACCTTGATAAGTGGTGATGCCTATGTAAAAAACAAAACAAAAAAAAATTGTTTTGACAAAAATTTAAAAGACTGAAACATTATTCAATTGATGTTTTGACTAATGAGTGAATATTGTATATATATTGTATTGAATCTTGATTGAATAATACTTCAAATCAGCAGTTTCTTTCAACCAATCACAGTGCAAGAAATATGTGAAGTATAAGAAACAAACACAGTGTCTTTTTTTTTCTTCTTTTTTCTTTTTTTTCTTTTTTCAGAGATGACTATATGTGCGTATGTATATTCTAGTCCAATGGTGTAGCATCAGTTTTTGCCGCTCAGGACTGTCGGAAAATTTACTGCTTCCCACCCCCCCCCAGGCCGCTGGTATATAATTACCTGCTTTGCCCACCACCCCACCCGCTGGCATATGCTTACCGCTTTTGCCGCCCCCACGCCTACTGCTGGCATATGACAACCTGTTAAAACCTTCAAAATTCCAAAAAGCCCACAAAATATTTATTTTCATTGAACTAATGTTTACACAATTCCCCTTTTTAAAACTTTAATTTAATTTAGCAATTTCTGTTCAATAATTTGAATAATAATAAGTTTGTAAACATTAATCTGAAGGGAATTATGTAAACGTTAATATGAAACAAAAGAAACCATTTTTTTTTCAAAACAAAAACGTATAATTCAAATTATAAAAAAAATGTTAAATTAAATTAATTGCCTACACAAGCAAATATAATAATAAATTTAAATGAGAAAATTTGAAAACCTGAAAATATTATGAAATGATAAAATCATTTTTATTTACCTTTTTGTTGTTGTTAAAGTCCGAATTTGCGCCAAAAAACATGGCTGTATCAAAGAGAGGATAGTCCAATGTAGTTTTCGTTTCTTTTTCTTCATAATGTTGTTATTAAGAGATCTAGCCTCTCAAAGAGAAAAAAACGGCTTGTATCGGCGCATTTTTAACATCCTTGTGTGATTAAGCGCAAAATTTAAGAAATGGAAAGTCACATATTTCAGAAAACATTGTTTTATAAATTAAAATGAGAATATTTGAAATTTGATGTTGTTGTTGTTGGTTGTTTTACAGCATATCAACTCTTTTCAGTTATTTAATGCCAAATCCAGTGATTTTGAAGAAAATTTCTTTAATAGAACATATTTGTTTGTTTGTTTTTTCAAGTTGGTTCCTATTCAACCCACAGTTGGGACCCTAACAGGTACAGCAATGCCAATTAAAGGGTGGCTCCATACTCCCCAAAGCCCGCAAGCTGGAGCCTCACAATCGGATATAGTTCAAAGTCATATCCAGGGCCTTGAAATCTAATTAATAAATTTAAATGAAAATATTTAAAAACATGAAACGGTTAAGAAATTATAAAATCATTTTTATATACTTTTTTATTGTTGTTATTTCCCAATTTTCACACACAAAAAAACATGGCTGTATCAAGGTGAGGATAGTCCGATGTACTTTTCTTTTTTGTGATGATGTTATTATTAGGAGGCAGAGCCTCCTGAAGAGAAAAGAACGTCTTGCAGCCATTCTTTTTTAAATCCCTGTGTATAATCGTTCGGTTTAAGCACAAAATTTAAGAAATTTGTTGTTGTTATTAATGTTTCAATCCTTTATTAAAATATTTAATTTTTTTTAATGAAGGTATTTATGAATTGAAAAAAGGCTATAAATTTATTTTTGTGAGAGCACCATCGCAAGGCAGCAACCCGGTTGAAAATTTACAAACATACTTTTTGCGCTTTTTTTTCGTCAAAGTTATCAATCACTCTATCAAAATTTTCTCTATCAACAAGTTCCCTCTCTATCGAGAGGATTGCCAAGTCTGTAAGCCTTGTCTGGCTCATTAATTGACCGAAAGTAGTTTTTTATGAGTTTCAGTTTCGAGAAAGAGTGCTCACAGCTGGCGACACTAATAGCTCCGGTAAGGAAAATGCGCAGCAAGATCACAATATTAGGGATGGAATCACCAAGGTGGTTTCTCTGTATAAAGTTCAAAAGTTCAAGAGGTCCATTGATTTTGTCTTTTCCTGAAGCTTTCACAAAATACTGTAATTCTTTCTTTTCGGCAAAGAATTTATCTTTTTCTATATCTTCATCAACTTCAACAAGCTGACAATCATAATTATCATCAAACAGATTTAACGGTGTAAGAAAAGCGTATTTGATTGCAAGATTATAAACTTGTGGAAATCAAGATATTTCTTCAGTCAACCTGTCTATGACAGACAGCATTTCCCGTCTCAACTCAGTATGAAACCCCAGTGCTGCATCAGTCAATCGTTCACCACCCATTCGTTTCTTTCTGCGGATACGATGCTCCATGCTTATATCCATTTCAGAGCAGAGTTTTTTTTTACTCGTCTATTGCAGTATCCGCCATCTTTTCTCTATTATGAAGAAGGCAATCTCTCAACGCCGCCAGCCTGACAGAACTTTGTTGCAGATCCAGCCCTTTTCTTGAAGATACTTCTCGCCATCATTGATTTCTGAGAGAATAGTTTTCCAAAGGCTCAGAAATAAAAGAAACGGAAACGACAATACCGAGTTGAGAATTAAAGATGCATTTGATCTTGTGGTTGCATTTTCTCCTTCTTCTGTGAGCTGTTCCAGGGCAATGACAACTTCCAATAATTTTTTTACCACAACATTTACAGCATCTGCTCGACTACTCCATCTAGTTTCCACAGTCCGCTTGATACTTAGATCGGTCAACTGAATCAAGACGTCCCAGCGATGTGTAGATGCAGAAAAGAACGAGAGTAACTGGTTCAGTATGCCAAAAAAGTGTAACAGAGTGAACCGCTACAGAAGCGGCATGTACACAACCAGATTTAATGAATTGTTAGTGCATGGCACAAGTAAACAATTAGATCTTTTGGGTTGATTTCAGATATTCGTTTCTGCACACCTGATCGATTGCCTGCCATAATAGCAACATTGTCAAATGTCTGGCCAATACAGTCACCAATCTGAATCCCATCGTTTTCAAGTTCTCTCAAAATCAGTTTAGAAATGTCCTTCGCACGTTTACCTTTTGTCTTGATGAAGCGGAGAAACGACTCCCCCACTTTATTTTCATCAATTTTTACATAGCACAACACCTCACTCATCTGATCCTTGTGAGATACATCAGAAGTGCTATAAAAAATTATGTAAAAATATTTGCTTTCTTTGATTTGATCGATGATTTTCTTTCTTACCTGCTTTGCCAAAATGTTTATAAATTCATTTGGAATTTCTGGTGACAGATAAGAAGTAGCGATTTTCTTTCCTAGGTTGACTTTCACCAAATGTTCATGGAGTACAATAAATTTGCCAATTCTAAAAAATTCCCTTTGTTTTCTTGACCTCTTTCATCATTATGGATGTGTTCCTGGCGACCCCATAGTGCCAGATTCTGCTTGCCGAGAAACCTGATGATGTCCAGCAATCTAGCCAGAATTTCCCGCTATTTCTTCGTTTCCTTCTCAATAAGAAGTTGCTCTACTTTGTCAACTATGTTTCCTTCAGCAAATCGGATCCTTCCAGTTGAGAAACGCTTTGGACGTAAAATGATATTTCATTTCAGAGACATTATAGCATTTTAGAACACTAACCAAAAATTATTATTTTTGTCATGGAAATAAATTCTGTAATCTTTTTTGGGAGGTGGGGGTGGTCTAAGCGATTACGCATAGTTTTAAAAACTTGCAAGTCAGACTTCGGCTAAGTGGACATTTCTACAATGTTAGACTTAGCCTGGAAATGATGGTTATTCATCATTTTAGGTTAAATTAATATAATTTTGGCAAGGTATGAAAAGTAAGCATCTACGAAATAAATGTCGATTGAAGATAGAGTTTAAGACCATTCTTAAAGACGATATAGTTTTAAATAGGATTCAATTGCCTCTCACAGAAATATACATATTTTTAAATATTACTGTTTGTAAATAAGTAAGTCCATTTTTCGAAGTTAGGTTCGCGTTCTAAGGAGATTTTTCTTGTATTATCTTTTACA
Organism: Euprymna scolopes; assembly: GCF_053919585.1. Lineage (NCBI taxonomy): Eukaryota > Metazoa > Mollusca > Cephalopoda > Sepiida > Sepiolidae > Euprymna > Euprymna scolopes. The sequence continues at coordinate 114,111,672 of NC_136488.1, forward strand.
ATTATTCTATTAAAAAAAAGTAAAAAATTAAAACCCTATTACCAGAATTAGTTCATCATAATAGATTTCTGTTTAATCATAAATACGTCAGTGATTATAAATTTTTGTTAATAGTTTGAAAAAAAATCAATTACTCTGTGATTGTTCGAAACTTGACAGAAATTCAGCAGTATTTAAACTATTAAATAGAAAGCCACTTACATGGTATTTGAGGTGTAGAACTAGTTCCCATTTAAAATTATAATCGCTGATATGACGATCATAAAATCTGTTTACAGTCGATTTTTATTCCATACTTGTTTAATGTTTCTACAATTCTAAAATTACGTAATTTTCTGTTGCTTATTTTCCGTTGTATCATTTAATTATCAGTGATGTCTGAAAGTATTTTTCTTGACAAAAATGTTTTGTTTAATTTTTCAACATTTTTGGGAACATGTAAATCAATTGCTTTTTTTTTGAAAGGTTACCTAGAGAATTAAATATAAATAAATTTACATCGTATTTTGATATTATTATCAGTTTAGTTTTAGTGATAATTTAAAAACAATAAATATTTATCATTAGTATCAATAATGAAAAATCAAATTAAAAATTTAAAACAATCGGTTTTGGAATCGTAAATTAGGGACACATTTTTCCGATCCCGATACCTCCAAAAGTTCCAATTTTTTTTTACAACCTTTTGGTATAAAATTTAAGATATTTTGTTAGCTTTTATTTATTTTTATATATTTTTTTTCTATTTTCTATTTTTACCTTCTCAAAATGCCGCCGATTGTCGTATAATAGGGACACATTTTTCTGATTCCGATACCGCCAAAAGTTCCGATTTTTTCAACATTTTCGATATAAAAATTCAAATTTTTTGTTAGCTTTTATTCATTTTTATTTATTTTTTCTGTTTTCTATTTTTAACCAAATGCGGCCCCTGACATGTGCCGCTCGCACAATAAGGCCCACATTTCCGATCCTAATACCTCCAAAAGTCCCGATTTTTTAAAAAAACTTTTGGGTATGAAATTTAAGATATTTTGTTAGCTTTTATTTATTTTTTCTATTTTCTATTTTTAACCTCTCAAAATGCCACCACTGACCTGTGCCGCTCATAAAATAGGGATACATTTTTCGGTTTCCCATATCTCTAAATGTCCCGATGTTTTACAACCTCTTCAGCGTAAAATTTCAGATTTTTTATTAGCTTTCATTTTTTTTTTTACCCTCTCAAAATGCCACCCCTGGAACGTCCCACCACCCCGCCCCACCACTGCTCTAGCCTGAGGTTTTAGGATGAAAGGCCCATGACAAATAGCATTTATATGAGAGACTTTCACGAATTTAAGTAGGCCAGCTAAACATGCATATGCGGTTTAACAAACGCACATGTACATTTGCACACATGTAAAAATACACGGCGGTAACCGAAATGAACACATAAATTCTTACGCCAACAAAATCAAAGCATGTTAATATACACACACATATATATTTGTGCCTATTGATTTCTACACATGTGAACGCACACGGCACCAGCCAAAATAAACACACATACTCAATTTCTCTTAACAGATAAAACTCTTAACTTTTACGAAAATGTTCGCAGACTTATTGAACTCTTATTCTATGTCAACTCTTCATTTACATTGTCATAATTTTTTCAATAACAATTCATTATTTTGTGATTCTTTTATTTGATAATGTCCTATCTGCAACAAGGTGATGAATTTTCTCGTTTATTTTTTGGTTTAGAATTAATTTTTGTTTATTTTAGAATTAATTTTTGGAAATAAAAATCTGAAAACCAGTGTAGCTCCTCTTATGCCCTATTCATGAATTTCCATACATTAAGCCACCAATTGTGACAAAAAGCTTAGGTTTTTGAGAATTTTGGTAAGTGTAGAGTCTCCTCTTAGTTGCCATTACTCCTAGATGCCCTCTGACCCGGAATATTGGTAGTACTGATCAGAATCCTATTTATAGAATCTTTTATGAGTCTAACATGAAACTGCATTCGGTAATGAGGCCTTGGTGTCTAAGATTTGTGGAGTGTAAAGTCATGCTTTAGTTGCTATTAGTTCCAAGTAAACACTTAACTAGAATGGTAATATAAAATCTCTTCTAAGTATCACATGAAACACCATATCTAAAGGAATAAATGCGAATGTCTTTTCCATTGATCACTCCCATATTACCATGAAAATTGTGTGCCGTTATTCCAATCAATAATCCAACATAGACTTTTAAAATACTAGATATACAGCAAGGGGCAAAGATCCAAACACAGAAGATAAAAATTAAATGTAATAAGTCTTAAGACGTACCTCTCCACTGGCTAACTGGGATAGCTTCCATACATTCATATCTGATCTACCTCTCCATTCCATGTTTAAAAAGGATGTGTCCTCTATAATATCAGACCTGTCTAAATGGTTAATTGTAGGCATAGACCGATTCATACCATCCAAAAAATTTAAACAAAACCCTAACAGCCAGCCATGGTTCTCCCCAGAATATGCTGCTGCCATTGCGTACAGAAATCACTCTTTCCATAACCACCAACATAATAGATGCTTTCAGGACCGCCAGCAACCACTGTAAAAGAGTAATAAAAATATGCAAGAGAGCTATATGCTCAGTTCGTTAAATCCAAAGTAGCTGAGCAGTGGCTTGGTTCCCATCAGTTTTGGCAAATAATAAATAGAATCCTGAACAGAAGCGTGCATTCTATCCCAACCATTATCAATGGACCAGAGGTCATCTCATCAGCATCAGACAAGGCCAAAGTATTTGCCAAGAACTTTGCAGCAAATTCTATCCTATACGACGAAGGCCATCAACTCCCTGTATTTCCTTCTATAACACACAACACGCTAGGTTACATACAAATATCTGTGTGTGAGGTCGCCAAGCTAATCAAGAACCTTGATTCCAGTAAAGCAACTGGTCTTGACGGTATTCCAATTATAGTGTTAAAAAACTTCAACCAGAACTTGCCCCCATACTTACAAAACTGTTTAAGCGTTGCCTTAAGGAGAAGTGCTTTCCAACACCCTGGAAAACCTCATCAGTATGGCCTGTATTTAAGAATTCAGGTGATAAGTCATCTCCCTCTCAATACAGACCAATAAGTCTCCTGAGTGTCATGAGTAAGTTGCTGGAATCCATATTAAATAGAGAAGTAGTAAACCACCTCAACAGAAATAACCTTTTTAGTGACATGCAATATGGTTTCCGTTCTGCTAGATCTACAGCAAATGTGCTAACAGTTATATCTCATAGGATTAGTGAATCTCTCAACAAAGGCTTAATTTCTAGGGCAATTGCTCTTGACATATCAAATGCCTTCGATAAGGTATGGCATAAGGGTCTACTTCACAAGATTTCTAGCTACAGTATAACTGGAAATGTTTTCTCAATCATTAAATCATTTCTCTCTGATAGGTTCATAAGAGTAGTAGTTGATGGGCAGAAATCAGAGGCCCAGAGTATTAATGCTGGAGTCCCTCAGGGGTCCATCCTGGGCCCAACTATCTTCCTGATCTACATCAATGATCTCCTAAAACACATACTTAAATCATTTGTTGACATCTATGCTGATGACACGACCACCTATGGCAACACATCAAAGGCTGTAAATGACAAAGTTCTCCCTGATTCTCTCTCCTCTGATCTTGAGCGTGTGGTACAGTGGGGAAAGAGGTGGCTGGTTACCTTTAATGAATCTAAAACCAAGCTCCTATATTTACATCATTAATGCTCTGATCCCCATCTGGCATCAATTGAAATAGATGGCTCTCGTCTAGGGGAGGCCCCATGTTTTGATAAGCTTCTGGGTTTGACCTTTACTCCTGATCTGAAATGGAACACATATATCAAGTCTGTTGCCAAGGTCGCTGGGAAAATGGTGGGATCCTTCTACCGCTCCAGAAGATATCTCACTACTGATGCAATTGTCTATCTATATAAAAGCCAAGTACGTCCAAGGATGGAATACTGCTGCCACATCTGGGCAGGAGCTGCTAAAAACAGCCTATCCTGCCTTGACAGAATACAAAATAGACTTTGTGGCTTACTGAGGGATGCCCTTTTCTCTTCCCTGCAACCTCTCTCCCACAGAAGAGACGTTGCAAGCCTATCTTTGTTTTATCGTTATTTCCATGGCAAGTGCTCGTCTGAGCTCCAATCTCTGGTCCCCTCTCGCCAATCTTTCACGAAAAACACCTGAAATTACTGCCAATAATTTTCCTCGCTCTTTATATGTGCTTAAATTAACGAATAATACAACACTACCCCATTGATTACTGTATACACAATAATCCTTATCCCCGAGTGGCTTCTGGGCCTTTATAAGTGGTGACCTCCATGTAAAAAAAAAGAAGCTATTTATAAGCCTACTTCGTATAAACTTTTTTAAACAGTTCATAATAAGTTAATGTATGATGTCATTCATTTGTAATTCTATTGTTTTATCGATAATAACAGTTTTGTAATTAAAGTAATTTAATAATAAAAGGATAAATTATGAAAACCTTTATTCAAATGTTATGTTCATTTATTTTCGACGGTGATAATTTAAATGAAAACCGAGTTTTTTAAAGTTACAATAGATTTATATCAAAGATACACTAAAAATACTTTAGTGGATTTTGATAGCTGCTGGATGACATGTAATGTTTTTGTTTGTAATCACATAAATGAATAATTAGTTAAAAGAAATACATATTTGAAGTTCCATCGAGCAAAGCATTGGGAATAATAACCAAGATAAGAATAATAATCCCTATAATATAAATGAAAACTTTTTTCTTCTTACCAAAATGGCTGTAGTCGGTATTAAATAACGTTAAAAATGTTAACATGCTATAAAACAAACACAAAAGAAGGCGTTTGTATATTAGAACTGAAAATATAAGAACAAACAACAATGTGAAGGTTATAAATAATATTTTTAGTAATGTTCAGTTTTCTATTTGTAAGCGTTAATAATACAAAGCACGTTTAAGTGAGATATGTCGTTGGTGTTGACAGGCACATTAGTTTCTTGCATGTTCCTGTATTTTAATATGGACGTTGTAAATAACACAGCTAAATGAGTCAGAAATGGCTGTTCACACAGAGAGAACGATAAGACTGGCATGTCTGATAAATCAGCTGAGCTAAATGAGACCAACAGCAGCTGGTGATGGTGGAGGGTAGTCGGTGTTAAAATTACGGACAGAAAATTGTGCTTCATTACTGTGGTGGTCCTGTTAAGGAGATCACAATATTAAGATGAAAGAGTCTTGGTGTTCACTGTGTTAAATTACATGTGTGCTCTCTGCTTGATGGCAGAAATGTCTGGATTACATGGTGCCAGACGAATCCATACTATCATAGATATAGGGGTGTCAACTACCTCTGAACACTTCCCTCCAAAGATTTATTTTCCCCGAAATATAGTTTTTCTTTGTCGGGTTGATCTCCAAGGAGTCCGTCACCTTCCTTTTTTCTGCTGGAACAACGTATTTCGGTACTAGTTTGAGGGGGATTCCAGGTTATGCGTCATACAGTAGGTCCAACGTCTCTTCTTCTGATAGAGTTTCACTTAACTCGTTCGAAGTGCGTTTGCCTATCTGGTTTAAGTGCTTCTTATGCATGGAATGTGGTCCTTCTACCATGTAGACTATACGACCGATATTGTTCTTGATTGTTTTCTGCTCCCAGAAAGTATTATTATCTTTGTGCATCTGGAAGAATATTTTTTCTCCCGGCACGTAATTCTTCATGGGAACAGTTGTCTTTGCAGGTTTTACCTGTCTTAGCAATAATTTGTCAAAGACTGGCCGTATTTTTCTCATGAACATTACTTCCACCGAAGACATTGTTAGGCATTATGCGGTACACCTGAAGATATTGTTGCAATGCTTTTTCGGATGGAGTGTCCTTTGCCTATTTCAAAGCCCTCTTCAAGGTGCCCACAAATCTTTCGGCCTGTCCGTTTGACCTGGCGTGGTAAGTTGGAGTTGTGATGTAGTTCACTTGGAAGTCATTCATGAACTCTTTAAAGTCCCTGGATGTTAACTGAGTGGCATTATCTGACACTAAACAGTCAACCACTCTGAACCGTGTGAATAACTCATGAAGAGTTTTTATAGTGAAGTCCGTAGTTGGGTTTTGCACCTGAAGGTCATTTAGAGGAAACGAAAATCATGCAGACTAACGACAGAGAAATTTTTAGGTCACAGTAATAAGTTTTTTTTTTTTTAAATATCTACTGTAAAACGAAAATGGCTTCTTGCAAAGAGGAAAAATTAAGATATTTATGCAAGCGAAAGTCGGCCAGCTCACAAGAAAAAGCTAGTTTCTTTTTTTTGTTTTTTTTTTTTTTGTTTGTTTGTGCGTTTAAAACCAAATGTTCACTTTCAACAAACAGTCCAAAAATAAAGACTTTTGGATGAAGGAAAATAATTCTAGGGCAATAAAAATGTCTTCTTTCAAATTTGAAAACTTTGCATGACTTGCACAAACCAAAAATTAGAAATGACTTGGGTCAATTCTTTAACAATAGATGGCGTTGTAGATTTTACTCGCGGCCTTTTTAAAAAATTAGCTTTTCCGAGGTGAGGTCATTTTTAGCTATTGAAAAAGACTTAGTGGGGCCAATCTTTACTTTTGCAAAGAAGGTAGAAAAATACGAGTTGTTGAACAGAGGTTTATCCTTTATCCAAAGGAGATTCTTGTGGGTCCTTTGTCGAATCCATACATCACCAATGTTGTGGTCCTGATTAGGGGGTCACAATATTAAGGTGAAAGAGTCTTGGTGTTCACTGTTAGCGGTTAAACTATACGTGTGCTCTCAGTATTTATTTGTTTCCCCATGAAAAACAAAATGTGACATAAGGTCGTTTTTAACGTGGGAGATAACCAGCTCCCCAAAAAGGGGGAACTTTCGCAGAGTGCAAAAATAAAGTTGTCTTAGTATAGAAGGTTCCCCCTCCATTGACTAAGAACAATTTAGCTTGAGTGCACCCTGGCCACCAGGCCGACCGAGAAGTGAGAAGCATGTGCTTTCTGCTTGATGGCCGAAATGTCTGGCTTACATAGTGCCAGACGAATCCATACCACCATGGATATAGAGGTATTAACTACCCCAAAACAATCACAAAAACCCAAGAAAATAAATTTTCAAAGTAAATTCCAAATGAATCGAAAAGAAATATAATGATTATGTGTATTAAAATTCTCTTCAGTAAAGATAACATGTGGAAATAAGAAAAGAATGCCAGGTAATCCACAAAAAGCGTCTCTTTAGTTAGTATTTTTGAAAATAAATTTTGGTGTCACTACTCCAAAAGTCAGGATCGGTTATAAGGCCAAAGCCAAAGAACTTAAAATAGGGATTTTAGTTTTCAATGTTTTTGTTTTTCTACAGTGCATTTAGAAAAATACTGGTTTAAAAAACTGTCTACGAAATATTCATATTAACTATATCTACTTATATGTTTATATGAAACTAGAAGAATGCCCGTCGAAGGGCGGATGAAATTAGTTCCCTGAAGAGTTCTGCATTGCTTTTATATCCTTTTATGAAGATTAAAATCAATAAATAATGAAACTTTATGTCTGGAATCTTTATTTCAATTTTATACATTTCATGATTTTGACTCTCATATCTAAAATTTAAGGCTAAAACTAAGGAGTCTTAAGAAGCAATTGCAATTCAGGTAATCTTGCTTAATTGGTGCCTACTGACTATGGATCAAATTCAATGCAAATCTGAAATATTTGAACGTTCAAATGGTGGTTGTGTCCATATTACGTCCTCCCCCAAATCCTTTAAAATAAGAAACTAAAATTTGGAAATAATTATTAATTGATGTCTAATATCGGAATTTGACCCATTTGTGCTAAACTAAATTAAACTAAATATAACCCATATTGCGCACTGTGTTTAAAAATACATAATTCTTTTTAAAATTTGAATCAGATTCTATATACATTAAAACCATTCCTGTCAATTGTCATTTTCTTTTTAGAATCGCAGTGCATTTCGATAACACGTGTATATGTTATTTTAATATGAAATATATAAATTATTTTGGGATTTTTAAATGTAAAAAATCAATTCGAAAATATCTACATACATTTTGTTTCTGTTTGGCGATTAAGTGGCGTCAGATAAGCAAATTCCTTTCAGAGGGCGGCGAAAGTTGTTGCAAGTAGTAGTAGTAGTAGTGAATGTTATTTTTACGTATTAACTCTTGATTCGGTAAAAGATGAACTCAGCAGTTTCTTTCAACCAATCACAGCACAAGAAATTGCACGCATACTTTAAAAACCTAAACACAGCATTTTCTTTCTCTTTCCTGATATTCTTCCAGAGACAACATGCCACATCACAATCAAACAGGAACTTTTGGGATAGAAAGACTCTCGACGATATCACACACATGACGAGAGGCATTCACAAACTATTGTACACCCAGCAACACCACATACACACTAATAACCGAACTCACGCACACAATTCATGCATTCACTTTTTCACTAACACACATACACACACATACATATCTTAATGCCTCTACCCTTCATGCTCATTCTTAACAAATTAAAAAAAATTACTTTTGCATGGATACTCTGTCATTCTTTCTTTTGATATTGCCGTTACTTCTAAAAATTTTCACTTCGTCTATATCTAGACTGTGAAAAGCTCTCACCCATTGTTAATGCATACTCCAACTAGTGTTCAGTGAAAATGGAATCGTGAAATCAAATTTAGAAGGGAAGATCATTTTGAAAAAAAAAATGCATTCCTTGCCATTCCAAAAAAAAACAAATATCATAATTTTTTTCTTTTTCTTTCTTCTTCTAATTTTCTGCCATTTTGTGTTCTTTCATGCCAAAAAGAATTAATTCAAACTTTTTGCATTTTTTTTCAGATCTTTGAAATAAAAATTGAATTCAGCTTCTGACATTTTGCATCTCTCAGAATTCTGTAAACATATGTAAATATATCAAAGCAACTTAAAATATAAAATCTGCTCAAAGAAACAAATCGTTCTGCCTGCATTTATAAAAGTGTAATATTTCTTTCTATGTATGCATCTGTTCATTTATATATGTATCTTTACATAAATTATATACGTTCTGCTTAATCTCTCTCTCTCTCTCTCTCTCTCTCTCTCTCTCTCTCTCTCTCTCTCTCTTATGCACTAAATAAAATAAATATGGTTCTATTTCAAAATTTACTTTATCATACGGAAAAAATTGTTTTACTTTATTTTTCTATATAATCTCCATTTTGTAAAACAAACTTTTGCCTATCGAAAAAAAAAAGCTTTTATATTCTTTCAGCATAGAAAACTTTGCATCAAGTTTAAGCCAGGAAAAATTATAAAAGGGAGAGGCAAGTATAAAATTAACAGAAAATGGTTTTGTTTATATTTTTTATAGAGATACTATATTTTTATTCTCTTTTGTCGAATAGCTTGTTGAGACAAATGTTACTGTATTTGTGCTCTGGCTCCAAGAAAATAAAATTTCAAAGTAAATTTCAAATGAATCGAAAAGAAATATAATGATTATGTGTATTAAAATTCTCTTCAGTAAAGATAACATGTGGAAATAAGAAGAAAAGAATGTCAGGTAATCCACAGGAGCTCAAAAGAGTTTTTCACATCCTTGCAGAACATCAGTATCCATCAACCAGATGTTGGAAGACGGTTGATCAGTGAAAAGTTCTCACTATTCATAGCTTATCATAAAACTGATTCCCCTCTCTGTGCAAGCGCAACATTCAGACAAGTTTTATTGTATCAAACCACCGTGAATTGGTCATAGAATTAATGATTGGGTTTATTTTAAAAACTAGACTCGGAACGAATTTATTTCCCTTTTGTAGAAAATGCTGCTCACCTGAGAAAAAAAGATTTCATGTTGTAAAAAATGCATACTATTTCCAACTACTTGGGACTTTTAAGTCCTTTTTTTGTTTTTGTTTTTGATGAAATATTTAAAACTAACAATCATATTGTGTTCTTTGTATCCATGACAAAAGGAATGGCTGATTGGATAGAACTGTTATTGAAAGGGAGCGTTATATGATTGCAATTGTTTTTGTGTTAGTTTATCCTCACCCGTGGAATAATTAATACATTATTCAAATGGAACACCTTTGTGTGAATGGCACTTACACTAAACTTCACATCCCATTTTTTCCTGCACTTTTCCCAGTCTATGTTTAAAGATCAAGGTGACAAGGCGACGTGTTCCTGTCTATTTCCTAGCTGTAATTTGGGCTGGGCGAAATGAATGACCCAGTTCATGACCGTCGTAAATAAATAGATTTAGGCCTGTTCACTGAACATGACGTCATGTCTGAGGTCCTAGCAAGCAAGATCTGTTGAACAGTCGGATTGTTAATAATGGAGAGGTTTTTGCAAAAAACATTAGAAAACTTAAAAACTTGTATTGAAAATAAAAAAAATGAGAAACACGATTTATACTGGGGACTCTCTGAAGGTGGTTGGTAAAAATAATTATGAGGGACTATTTAGCAGAATTCTAAGGAAAGCGTCATTTCGAATAAGTTTTTTCTTAAGTTTAACTCTAATATTGGCATCTGTCTTTTCGTCAAATGCTGATGCCTTTCTTTGTATGTCCTCGGGTCGAAAATGATGTTTACATACCTAAAGAAACACTTTAAAAGATTACCATACCATGTTAAACTCTTGTTAAAAAAGATAATAAAATATTATCGTAAAGTCACAGTCGCGGCTAACAGTTTACTAAGTTTATCAAAAACTAGCTAAAAGTATATAATCGATAAGTCAATGAAAAATTGTATTTATTATTCCGACAACAGGTTTAGAAAAAATATGATAAAATTATTTGTTTAACAAATAAAAAAAATATATATATATTACCACCTTCTCCTTAAATATACGCGTTTTTTTTTTGTAGACACTAAAAAATATATAGTTAAAAGGAAAAATAATTCACCATAATAATAAAAAGAAAACTCATTTAAAGATTTATTTAAAAATTAATAATAATAATTAAAAAAAAGATGGCACTTTTTCTTAAAATCATTATGAAATTTAAAATTTTATTAATTAAGCTTTAAAAATCCTAAATATCACTTACTTTACTGTATTTCCCTGGCAAGAAATTCTCTTTTACTTGAACGTGTCCAAATGAAAATAATTCCTTGTCGTTAGGAAAAAAAAATACGGTCACTTTTGACCAATTTTTAAATTTTCTCTGCAGTTAGGTACAATGATAGATAGTTATGTATCTATTTCCAATAGTGTCTTAAGACTTTATCTACTTCTACTCATGTCGTGAGACTTTATCCCATGACATCAGAAGGTCACGTGCAAGAGCCTGAATCTATTTATGACGGCCGTGTCCAGACTCAACCCATTTTCATATTCTTGAAAAAATTTCTTATAATTTCTTATAAGAACAAACTTTTCCATTACAATTTTTACTACAGTAAGCTATTTTGTCCTACCAAACAAGACCTACAAGGTGGATATCTACACAACAAACGTCTTCTTCATGTACAAAAACAAAGAATATGTTATTAAACAATATTTTTATATTTTAAGTTTTATGTTTTTAATAATCATGTATTTGATGTTTTTAATAATGATATATTTGATGTATTCGTGCATATCTTCATGGAAAGAGTTAAGATAATAATGAACAAACAGTTGGATTTACATAAATAGTTTGTCAAAGGCAGTTACGGAAACAAATAATGTTGTACACAAACACAAAAGAAAAAATAAGATACCGAAAAAAAGAAATACATTTCTGTCACAAATACATAAAAAAAAGAACAAATAGATAAATTAAATGCTTGAACTATAGATAAGTAATGTGCTTACTTTGTGTAGAAGTGTTTTAGGAGTCTATACGATTATTACCAGGGAGGGCGCTTAGGCTAAGCACTGCTTAGTGCTTAGCAGACATAATATTAGAGTGAGTAGAGGCTAGGTAAAAATCAACAGCTGGTCACGGTCAGTCCATGTTTGATGGCATTGAAAAACATGCCATAATGAAATCTTGTTTTTAATTTCCCCACATGTGTACAACGAGTTTTCTTAACCTCCGGACAGGAGAGCACATTGTCTACGTTAGCCAATATAACTTCAAGGAATATAACTCAGATATAACTCCAAGAGAGATAATTCCAATATTTCAACATTCAAAAAGTGTACAAATAAAAAAGTATACAAATAAAAAAGTGTACAAATAAAAATACATTTTTTAAATATTTATCTTCGATCTAGAAGGTTAAGACAGATCTTAAGCATAAATCTATTAAACATTTTTTATTCATTTATTTATTTTTTGTTAATAGGTTAAGGCAATTTATTTATTTATTTTTTGTTAATAGGTTAAAGCAATTTTTTGCTAACAGGTTAAGGCAATTTTTAAAAGTTGCCAGATGAACTTAAGAAGAACAATATGTAGAGCATTTTAAAATGGAATTAAATGAATTTAGAAATGATAAAGGAGAAATCAAAAACGGCGTGAAATATTGGGTGAAATATTTAGCCGAATTTGGTCTGTGCTCTTTTCATTGTGTAAATGTTCTATGCAATCATTGAGTGCGGAAGCCATTTTATATAACTAGGTGATACCGACAAGTCGCAGGGAAACAGAAATAAAATAACACTACATAAACACAGGTAAAATATGTAAAGAATATTCACAAAATCAAGGAAAGTAAAAGATTAAAAAAAAAAAAAATGGTGGCATTAGCACCGGATTTTACCACAGAAGATATTAGAGAATGATCAAGGAGGATGGAAACAGAGGAGAAAGAGCACCATCCAAACCTTGATGGAAGGCAAAGACAGTACTGGAATGCTAGGTAAGCTGACACTAGTCAATAACAAATTTGTTGTCTGCATTTTTTTCAGCCGGTTTAAGACAAATCTGATGCGCTGAACCAAAAAATCACATTGATTTTACTCAATCGGGTCAACATTTTGAGTTATGGCCACATGTCGTTTTTTTTTTTATGTTTTTGTTCACTTGTACGCATGTGTGGAACATTTTAGAAGAAGTTGGTGGGAATGAAATGCCATGTTTTGATTGGAAATGATTATTTTAATAGCAAAAAGTATTCAGGTCCAAGATGACTGGGTAATTATGTCAAAAAGAGATCAGTTTGACGTCATAAAATCTCGAAATCTTCAAAAAATTGGTGCTCAACATACAAGAAGGATTGTTCTGCGTGGGAATAATTGGCGCCTTGCAAAGAAAGGAACGTCATCAACGACCCTCTGTTAGACAGAGACATAATATTCTTCCCATGGCTACACATCAAGCTCGGTCTCATAAAGGCTATGGACAAAGATGATGATTGTTTCACTTATTTTGTCAGTTTTTTTTCAGGACAGAGAAGTTTGAAAGATGGCATCATTGATGGTCCTCAGATCCAGCAGCTCATCAGAGATCCAGAGTTTGAAAACTCAATGAACGAAGTGGAACAGGAAGAGTGGAAAGCATTTGTTCTGGTGGTGAAGAATTTTGGGGCAACAATACGGCCATAAACTTTAAACTGTTCCAACGTCTGCTCTTCTCCCAATAAAAATTAAAGTAAAAATAAAATAAAAAATTAAAGTAAAAATAAGATAAAAATAAAGTAAAAATAAAATTAAAATTAAAGTAAAAATAAGATAAAAAATAAAGTAAAAATAAGATAAAAAATAAAGTAAAAATAAGATAAAAAATAAAGTAAAAATAAGATAAAAAATAAAGTAAAAATAAGATAAAAAATAAAGTAAAAATACGATAAAAAATAAAGTAAAAATAAGATAAAAATTAAAGTAAAAATAAGATAAAAATTAAAGTAAAAATAAGATAAAAATTAAAGTAAAAATAAGATAAAAAATAAAGTAAAAATAAGATAAAAAATAAAGTAAAAATAAGATAAAAAATAAAGTAAAAATAAGATAAAAATTAAAGTAAAAATAAAATAAAAATCTAAGTAAAAATAAGATAAAAATTAAAGTAAAAATAAGATAAAAAATAAAGTAAAAATAAGATAAAAATTAAAGTAAAAATAAGATAAAAATTAAAGTAAAAATAAGATAAAAATTAAAGTAAAAATAAGATAAAAAATAAAGTAAAAATAAGATAAAAATTAAAGTAACAATAAGATAAAAAATAAAGTAAAAATAAGATAAAAAATAAAGTAAAAATAAGATAAAAAATAAAGTAAAAATAAGATAAAAAATAAAGTAAAAATAAGATAACAAATTAAAGTAAAAATAAGATAAAAAATAAAGTAAAAATAAGATAAAAAATAAAGTAAAAATAAGATAAAAATTAAAGTAAAAATAAGATAAAAAATAAAGTAGAAAAAATAAAAATTAAAAATAAGAGAAAAAATAAAGTAAAAATAAGATAAAAAATAAAGTAAAAATAAGATAAAAATTAAAGTAAAAATAAGATAAAAATAAAGTAAAAATAAAATTAAAATTAAAGTAAAAATAAGATAAAAAATAAAGTAAAAATAAGATAAAAAATAAAGTAAAAATAAGATAAAAAATAAAGTAAAAATAAGATAAAAAATAAAGTAAAAATACGATAAAAAATAAAGTAAAAATAAGATAAAAATTAAAGTAAAAATAAGATAAAAATTAAAGTAAAAATAAGATAAAAATTAAAGTAAAAATAAGATAAAAATTAAAGTAACAATAAGATAAAAAATAAAGTAAAAATAAGATAAAAAATAAAGTAAAAATAAGATAAAAAATAAAGTAAAAATAAGATAAAAATTAAAGTAAAAATAAAATAAAAATTTAAGTAAAAATAAGATAAAAATTAAAGTAAAAATAAGATAAAAAATAAAGTAAAAATAAGATAAAAATTAAAGTAAAAATAAGATAAAAATTAAAGTAAAAATAAGATAAAAATTAAAGTAAAAATAAGATAAAAAATAAAGTAAAAATAAGATAAAAATTAAAGTAACAATAAGATAAAAAATAAAGTAAAAATAAGATAAAAAATAAAGTAAAAATAAGATAAAAAATAAAGAAAAATAAGATAAAAAATAAAGTAAAAATAAGATAAAAAATAAAGTAAAAATAAGATAAAAAATAAAGTAAAAATAAGATAAAAAATAAAGTAAAAATAAGATAAAAAATAAAGTAACAATAAGATAAAAAATAAAGTAAAAATAAGATAAAAAATAAAGTAAAAATAAGATAAAAAATAAAGTAAAAATAAGATAAAAAATAAAGTAAAAATAAGATAAAAAAATAAAGTAAAAATAAGATAAAAAATAAAGTAAAAATAAGATAAAAAATAAAGTAAAAATAAGATAAAAAATAAAGTAAAAATAAGATAAAAATTAAAGTAACAATAAGATAAAAAATAAAGTAAAAATAAGATAAAAAATAAAGTAAAAATAAGATAAAAAATAAAGTAAAAATAAGATAAAAATTAAAGTAACAATAAGATAAAAAAATAAAGTAAAAATACGATAAAAAATAAAGTAAAAATAAGATAAAAAATAAAGTAAAAATAAGATAAAAAAATAAAGTAAAAATAAGATAAAAAATTAAAGTAAAAATAAGATAAAAATAAAGTAAAATACGATAAAAATTAAAGTAAAAATAAGATAAAAAATAAAGTAAAAATAAGATAAAAATTAAAGTAAAAATACGATAAAAATTAAAGTAAAAATAAGATAAAAAATAAAGTAAAAATAAGATAAAAATTAAAGTAAAAATACGATAAAAAATAAAGTAAAAATAAGATAAAAAATAAAGTAGAAATAAGATAAAAAATAAAGTAAAAATAAGATAAAAAATAAAGTAAAAATAAGATAAAAATTAAAGTAAAAATAAGATAAAAATTAAAGTAAAAATACGATAAAAAATAAAGTAAAAATAAGATAAAAAATAAAGTAAAAATAAGATAAAAAAATAAAGTAAAAATAAGATAAAAAATTAAAGTAAAAATAAGATAAAAATAAAGTAAAAATACGATAAAAAATAAAGTAAAAATAAGATAAAAATTAAAGTAAAAATAAGATAAAAAATAAAGTAGAAAAAATAAAAATTAAAGTAACAATAAGATAAAAAATAAAGTAAAAATACGATAAAAAATAAAGTAAAAATAAGATAAAAAATAAAGTAAAAATAAGATAAAAAAATAAAGTAAAAATAAGATAAAAATTAAAGTAAAAATAAGATAAAAATTAAAGTAAAAATAAGATAAAAAATAAAGTAGAAAAAATAAAAATTAAAAATAAGAGAAAAAATAAAGTAAAAATAAGATAAAAATAAAGTAAAAATAAGATAAAAATAAAGTAAAAATAAGATAAAAAATAAAGTAAAAATAAGATAAAAAAATAAAGTAAAAATAAGATAAAAAATTAAAGTAAAAATAAGATAAAAATAAAGTAAAAATACGATAAAAAATAAAGTAAAAATACGATAAAAATTAAAGTAAAAATAAGATAAAAAATAAAGTAGAAAAAATAAAAATTAAAGTAACAATAAGATAAAAAATAAAGTAAAAATACGATAAAAAATAAAGTAAAAATAAGATAAAAAATAAAGTAAAAATAAGATAAAAAAATAAAGTAAAAATAAGATAAAAAATTAAAGTAAAAATAAGATAAAAATTAAAGTAAAAATAAGATAAAAAATAAAGTAGAAAAAATAAAAATTAAAAATAAGAGAAAAAATAAAGTAAAAATAAGATAAAAATAAAGTAAAAATAAGATAAAAAATAAAGTAAAAATAAGATAAAAATTAAAGTAAAAATAAGATAAAAAATAAAGTAAAAATAAGATAAAAATAAAGTAAAAATACGATAAAAAATAAAGTAAAAATACGATAAAAATTAAAGTAAAAATAAGATAAAAATTAAAGTAAAAATAAGATAAAAAATAAAGTAGAAAAAATAAAAATTAAAAATAAGAGAAAAAATAAAGTAAGAATAAAATAAAAAATAAAGTAAAAACAAATTAAAATTAAAGTAAAAATAAGATAAAAATAAAGTAAAAAAATGATAATTAAAGTAAAAATAAGATTAAAAATAAAGTAGAAAAAATAAAAATTAAAAATGAAATAAAAAATAAAGTAAGAATAAAATAAAAAATTAAAGTAAAAATAAGATAAAAAATAAAAATTAAAAATACGATAAAAAATAAAGTAAAAATAAAATAAAAAAATTAAAGTAAAAATAAGATAAGAAATAAAGTAAAAATAAGATAAAAATTAAAGTAAAAATAAGATAAAAAATTAAAGTAAAAATAAGATAAAAAATAAAGTAAAAATAAAATAAAAAAATTAAAGTAAAAATAAGATAAGAAATAAAGTAAAAATAAGATAAAAATTAAAGTAAAAATAAGATAAAAAATTAAAGTAAAAATAAGATAAAAAATTAAAGTAAAAATAAGATAAAAAATAAAAATTAAAAATAAGATAAAAATTAAAGTAAAAATAAAATAAAAAATTAAAGTAAAAATAAGATTAAAATTAAAGTAAAAATAAGATAAAAATTAAAGTAAAAATAAGATAAAAATAAAGTAAAAATAAAATAAAAAATTAAAGTAAAAATAAGATAAAAATAAAGTAAAAATAAGATAAAAAATAAAGTAGAAAAAATAAAAATTAAAAATAAGAGAAAAAATAAAGTAAGAATAAAATAAAAAATAAAGTAAAAATAAGATAAAAATTAAAGTAAAAATAAGATAAAAATTAAAGTAAAAATAAGATAAAAATTAAATTAAAAATAAGAGAAAAAATAAAGTAAGAATAAAATAAAAAATAAAGTAAAAACAAATTAAAATTAAAGTTAAAATAAGATAAAAATAAAGTAAAAAAAATGATAATTAAAGTAAAAATAAGATTAAAAATAAAGTAGAAAAAATAAAAATTAAAAATAAAATAAAAAATAAAGTAAGAATAAAATAAAAAATTAAAGTAAAAATAAGATAAAAAATAAAAATTAAAAATAAGATAAAAAATAAAGTAAAAATAAAATAAAAAAATTAAAGTAAAAATAAGATAAGAAATAAAGTAAAAATAAGATAAAAATTAAAGTAAAAATAAGATAAAAAATTAAAGTAAAAATAAGATAAAAAATTAAAGTAAAAATAAGATAAAAAATAAAAATTAAAAATAAGATAAAAATTAAAGTAAAAATAAAATAAAAAATTAAAGTAAAAATAAGATTAAAATTAAAGTAAAAATAAGATAAAAAATTAAAGTAAAAATAAGATAAAAATAAAGTAAACATAAAATAAAAAATTAAAGTAAAAATAAGATAAAAATTAAAGTTAGAATAAAATTTTAAAAATAAAGTAAAGATAAAATAAAAATAAAGTAAAGTAAAATAAAAATTAAAGTTTAAAATAAAATAAAAAATTAAAGTAAAAATAAATAAAAAATTAAAGTAAAAATTGAAATAAAAAATAAGTAAAAATAAAATAAAAATA